>NC_136735.1:34807630-34970130 GCF_936440315.1 Barbus barbus
AAATAGATAAAAAAAAAAAGGTATTGAATAAAATGAACAATATAAAATTTAGACACGTTTTGGGGGATTTATTATTATTATTATTAGTAATAGTAGTAGTATAAAATATCTGAAATCTAACATTTACATTTAATATTATTGCATATTTAATATTATGTTTTAAAGTTTTATAACATCCTATCATCTATGATCTACTTCTATACTGCAACAGATGAAATATCATATTATACTATACTATATGTTTACATCTCGGGTTACCATTTACACCATGCATTTGAATAACCCTACTGTGATCACTTGCGATTGCATTTCAAGGTCAGGGTCTCCGATTTTCTCATCTAAACATCAATATATTACTGCATGCTGAAGAAGAGAAAAAAATAGTCAAAGCAAGAAATATTTGGGGAAAAAAAATACATTCATACATTTACACCTGTTATTTGGTTAAGTCAACCAAAATGGATCAATACAAGGTGTAAATGTGGTCTAAAGTCACTTGAGTGAGTATTGGTCATGGACTACCCTCATAACTAATGAGCGATTTACAAATGAGGTGTTGATACTGGTTTATTTTAGGTCAGTACTCCAGCTTTGACACCAAAGGAAAGCTACAACATTGACACAACACTGAACTCTCTTAAAGGGATAGTCCACCTTAAAATTAAATTAATTTTCTAACCTGTATGAGTTTCTTTCCTCTGTTGAAAACAAGAGAATATATATGTTTTAAGAATGTTGGTAACCAAATAGTTGACTGTAGCCATTGACTTCTACAGTATTTTTATTTATTTATTTATTTCCAATACTATGAAAGTCTACTGTCAACTGTTTGATAGAATGATGACAGAATTTCATTTTTGGGTGAACTATCCCTTTAAACTGTCTGTATAAAACACTGACTGAGAGATTTGGAATACCTCTGTAGCCTCCAAGGGAGCATGTGAAGTTCAGCCTCACGGCAATTATTAATATTTTTTTTTTTTACCTGTCACTGGTAAGGGAAAATTCATGTCATGAAAAAACAATAAGAAGAGGCTTCCGTTGCACTACTAGCCAAATAAGGATGTGCCTTATTCAAATTTGCTTTAAAACTATTTCCCCTATATCAATAAGAACGACATTAAGTAAGATGAAAGATAAACATTCAGATATCCTCCTTCAGGGAAGCAATGATTGAGTAATATCCCAACAGCAGATCATAGAAAATAAATACACTTTTAAATCAGCAATGTTTATGAATCCACACACAGAAGATCCGATATCAAAACATGAAATGATGTTGGGAGGAAATCAAAATATCAAAGAGAATATACTTTAAAGGGGTCATATCATAAATGTGTTTATTATTTAAACATTTTCCGATGTCCACTTATAGCGTCAGTGAAGGTTTTTGTGACAAAAACGTCAATTTGGCAGTTTAGGGGGAAGTTTTGACTTCTGAAAGTTACAGTATGTTTTCACGGTACATCAAGTACATCTTTTATCTCCAAAGATCAAGGAGAATTTGATTCCTCGTGATATGAGCCCTTTAACAATGACTATGGCACTGGAGAACCAGCTGTCATCTTAATATGGTTTGAGTCCAAGGTGCTCCTTAAGATAACAGCAACAACCTCTCATCATCCTAAGCCGGGTTTCAGGTCTTCACACATCTCCTCCAGGCCATGAAGCACAAAGGTCAGAGAAACCAAGCTTCTGTATGCACCAATACACAGCTACTGCAGGAGATCGGGACGAAAGCAAGGTGAGGAATTATTCATCTGTAATGCAAATCATTTCTACGGCTTCTTGATTATTTAATTTCATCTAAGCCTATAAATGACTTCTTCCTGATAGCTCCAATTGTGTTTAATAGAAGTGACATTGTTCAACAGCTCAACCATTAGGTTCTTTCAAGTGGAACATAAAAAAGGGTTGGAGTAGAAAGTGCAATTCTTTTGTTATCTGCCTATTGTTTAGACCGTCTTTAAATCTGACCTTTATTTAACCTGCCAAGTACATTTGTGATTAAAAAAAAAAAAACT
Source organism: Barbus barbus (assembly GCF_936440315.1). Classification (NCBI taxonomy): domain Eukaryota; kingdom Metazoa; phylum Chordata; class Actinopteri; order Cypriniformes; family Cyprinidae; genus Barbus; species Barbus barbus. The sequence continues at coordinate 34,809,655 of NC_136735.1, forward strand.
TTTTCAAAAGAATCCTGGCAGTAGCACAATAAGCATTACACACACTTAGACTAACATATACACAATTAAACATTTACATTTGATTCCCTGAACCGTATAATGGACTCAAATGTATTGAAAGCGATCAAGTGCTAAGCCTACAAGCACTGCGTATTCCACAATGCATAAAACATTAAAAAAGGCTTATTCCCTCGTTCTGTCCATGTTTTGCCTTCAGAAATTGGACCTAAACCCATAAAAAAAGGAAAAAAAAGTGTTGGAACATAAAAACAGGCAAAAGAGAAGGCAAGACTAGCCTAAATTCCCTAATTTAGCCTAAATAATTGCCTTGTGAATAAAACACCATTAAGGAAATAGCATTTGGGGTAACAGTAGTAACAGTAACAGAAGTCTTGTTGAACTGATTTTGGTAATATTTTATTTTAATGTGTCCTTGTTAAAAGTGAAGTGACATACTGCCAAGTATGGTGACCCATACTCAGAATTCGTGCTCTGCATTTAACCCATCCAACGTGCACACACACACACAGCAGTGAACACACACACACCGTGAACACACACCCGGAGCAGTGGGCAGCCATTTATGCTGCGGCGCCCGGGGAGCAGTTGGGGGTTCGGTGCCTTGCTCAAGGGCACCTCAGTCGTGGTATTGAGGGTGGAGAGAGCGCTGGACATTCACTCCCCCCACCTACAATCCCTGCCGGCCAGAGACTCGAACCCGCAACCTTTGGATTACGAGTCCGACTCTCTAACCATTAGGCCACGACTTCCCATTCACCTTACATGTACTTATTATTATAATAACAATTAATTATGCATTATTGCATGACTGTAACCCTAATCCTAACCATATAGTAAGTACATATGGTAAAATTAAACAAGTTTAATAAACTGGGGTGCTATTATTATTATTATTGTTATTATATGAAATATAATTCTGTCATCCACATGGAAAGTAGAAATAGAAACATGTTGACAAATAGTACTGAGATTTTAGTGAATAAGATGAAGACTATAAATGGCTTAATTTACATAGAATACATGTATACTTTATATTGGAAATAATGACAACTAATTTAAATCATTATTATTTAACTTTATATATATATTATATATATATACACACACACACATTCATATACATATATATAATTTAAATATTATTTCAGCACTGTTAGAACTGGGCTGAACTGTAGGTGGTTAGTGAATACAACTATGGTGTAAATGCTCATTAAAATCACATCAATTAAACAAAACTAGGTGCTGCACTTAACCTCGGGGAGCAAACTATAGTGACCTCAGGTGTGAGACCCTCTAAACTGGATACCATGAGTCTTATTTGTAAAATATTTAACAGTCTATCCTGCCACATTGTCAGAAAAGTGAATGTTAACCAGACTCTTTGTAGAACATCACATCTGACAGCGTCAAAGCCATTCAACAAATCACAAAACAGAGGCAGACAGCGTGTCGTATGATCGAGGGTTTCACTTATAAACAGTACAGTGATTTGAACACAAAATAGTTATTTTCAACATTCAAACATTTATTTGGCATTGAATTTAGATTTTTTTCACAGATTTCAGATATTTCAAATGGACGTGATTCAAATATGTGAACTGCATTGCTTCATTCCCCTCAACATTTGCCATTAGCATTTCTGAGATTAAATGCTGCACATAAAAGTCAATTAAACCAAGTTCTGACATTTATTTGACATATAAAATATTCTGGATCTGGGGTCATTTAGTTATTGTAGGAAGAATATCTTTCAAAACTTGCCCACAATACCCTTTTCAGACCAAGAATATCTCAATTCAACAATCCAATCTGTATTGCAGTTTCATTGCTGTAGTAAGCAGCTATCAGAAACTGAAAAGATCAAGGGGCACTGATTCGGAAATAGAGCTCAAATATTTATTGTATGTGTGCTGAAATAAAGTCCACTTATATCAAGACCAGAAAATGAGTCAAATGAAAAGTAAATGGCTAGAACAAGGCTCAATTATTTGCTGTATAGATGTACTGCAGGAAATCAATCAACATACACAGTGACTAATGAAACAAATCAATAGGCTAAATTAAAGCCAACTAACCCAGTTCTCTATAGAAGTAAGGACGTAACCCTGAAAAATGTTCCCTTCACAGACATTAGAAAGAGACAGACAACTATCAATCCATCCATCCAGCTATCTATTTATTTACACACACCTTGGAATTACCGTATAAGATTAAGTCATTGACCCGAAAAAGCAGCAGTCATCAGTTTTAGACAGTTTTAGTCTATTTTTTATCTTGCCATAGTTGCATTTTTACAACAGACAATAGTGATCACGTACAATTCAATATACTGTTCGTGTGTGAAACCTCTTCTAAGAGACCTCTACAGAGATCTCATCCAGGTGTAACGTTATCTTCCTCTTCCCACTCTGTTTTTAAAATACCATTACTCCTTGAAGAATAGAGACATGAACCCCTGGAACAAGTTCACTCGGCGAGGCCTTAAAAAGAACTTCAATCTTCAACTATATAAGCTCAGGGTGGCTGGAGAGCGAGCGGCGCGTGTGTGGGAGAACCGTGTGAGTGAAAGAGATGTGATAAAGCGTGTGTGATGGAACTCGTGAAGAATCAAGGAGCTTCCTTTTATAACAGCAATCATGGCTCAACAGCCTTTCAGATCCTGCAAAACGACACTTTAGCCATGGACATCTGTACCTGTTAGCGTCGTCTCTCTACCATTGACATGAAGGAGCTAGAATTAGTCTATTTTCAACCAAAGAATGGCAAAATATCACACATCTGTCAAATAAAGATACAACAAGCTTGCAGGATCAAGGTGGAGTGGCAAACTGGCATCACGAAACTTCAACAATGACTAGCTAGATGGGGGAAAAAAAATCACAACTGTTACCCTTGTTCAAATGACATTATGCAGAGCGAAATCAATTAACTTTCCACTGCTCACTTTGTTTTGGGTCGGAATGCCAATTGAGATTTGAGCCAGCTGTGAAAAATGGGGATACAAGAGGTGATTTGGGAGCATTGTGAACATTTCAACATGACACCCCTGCTGGTGTCGATGAAGGTGTAAGTTTGATACCCAGGAATCTTTTCAATTGAAGTTTACAAGTTTTTACTAATTTTCACAGAATGAACTGTAATTTGCACCCATTAACTGTCAGACAGATTCCTGTACTACAATAGAGGTTCAAAACAAGTATTAATGTGTGGGTCTTTAAAAGAAATACTGGGACAGCGAAGCTATCAGATATAATACAATGGTCCTTTAATGTTTGTATTTTTTTATAAATGATTACTATATTCAAAGAACAATTCAAATAATGCAAAAGAGTATGGTCGGTCAAGTTTTTTTGTTGTTGTTGTTGTTTTAATAGAAATAAGTCTTATAGGCTCAGTAAAACAGTACTATTATTAAATTTTCTTAATTTAAAATGACAATTTTCTATCTGAATATATTTTAAAATGTAATTTATTCTTATGATGCAAAGCTGAATTTTCAGTTTTTAGTGTCACATGATCCTTCAGAAATCATTCGAATATGCTGATTTGCTGCTCAAGGAACATTTCTTAATATTATCAGTGTTGAAAACAGTTCTGCTGCTTCATATTTTACTGGAAACTGAAATTCAATGCATCTATACACTAAAAAAAGTTCTTCAGTGGTTCTTTGGGGAGGTTAAGGTGCTCTATAGCACCGCTATACCGTATAAAGAACCTGTAACGGTTCTTCAGTGGTTCTTCAGCGGGCCTTTGAGGTCTTTAAGGCGCTATATAGCACCACTGCCGTACATAAAGAAGCCATTAAGCCTGCCATTAATTAGATGGATGGGATTAATGCAGAACACAAATTCCAATTATGGTTTACCATACTTGCCCACACCTCACAAAAGTCATGGCCTAATGGATAGAGACTCACACTTGTAACCCGAAGGTCGCGGGTTCGAGCCTCAGGTCCGGCAAGAATTGTCAGTGGGGGGAGTGAATGTCCAGCACTCTCTCCACCTTCAATTCCACAACTGAGGTGAGACCTCTGAGCAAGGCACTGAACCCCCAACTGCTCCCTGGGTGCCGCAGCATAAAGGCTGCCCACTGCTCCCGGTGTGTGTTCACGGTGTTTGTGTACACTTGGATGGGAAAACACTGTTATATAATTTACAATGTATTTTATAATCTATTGATTTATAGTGATATTTATATGCTGTGCATGTTTAAACGGTTTGAAACTTTTCTCTCAGATGATATTTTCTCGCGGTGCAGACATGGAGGTTTTAACAGAGAGAAGACTGATAGTAAGGTTTAATCTAATTTACATATGTATTTTATGATGTTATATTATTTTATAACAATATTTTTTGTGTTGTGCGCTCCTAAACTTTTCTCATAGACGATTTTCTTTGACTCTTGATAGTGAGAAGAAAACGATTTTGTTTTTTGGAAAACACCAAAAGAAAGTGATTTACCTCATTCACAATATGCATTTATAACATCATATTGTTTTACAATATTTATGTGATATGCACTCTTAAACTTTTCTCAGAGAGACATTTGCTTTGATTCACGATGCGGAGCAGGCAAAGAGGTTACAATTATCAACATGACACCTAAAGTAAGCGTAATACCTCATTTACAATGCTTTTTGTAACATCATATTGACAAATCAAACCATTGTAAACCCCCCAAATTTAAAATGGTAATATAAGTCATTGTTTTTTTTTTTTTCTTTTTATTGACAGCCCCCATTTTTTACAATTTAACTACCCCAATAGGTTGATGCTGGAGAAAATTAACAAAGCATCAGAGAACATCTGCGTGTAATGGAGGAAACAAAGAAGTTTAGACCAAACGTAGAGATCCTCAAAGAAAGGATGGCACTGATAAAATGCTAACCCGGGGTTGCTGTTTGTAGTTGAGGTGAGCCATGAACAGTTGAGTACTGTGTGTGAAACACATTCTAATCAAAGCACTACACTTATTGCACATTTTGTTATTCAGATGATTTCAATGCAAATATTCATTTTTTTGTTTGTTTGTTGGTCTACACAAACTACGCTATCAAATTGAAGAGACAATTTTGTTAATTTTCAGTTCATTGCCAAAATTATTTGAGCGGTTGTATGACAGTAGTCAAAATTACTTAAACTCATAAACTCACAAATAAATATGAGAAGATGGTTAGTGCTGTTATCCCCTCTCCCCCAGGGCCATCTCAGACCAGCCCATCCCAACACCTAAGATGAAGCTTAAAGGCTGTAGGGAGTGTCAACTCGTGCAGTATGACCACATTGTGCACGCGTTGGATGGACAGTTTATCACAGAGGAGAGCGAGGACATCTCGACGGCAGCGGTTCTCAATTCCAGTCCTGGCGACCTGTCCCCACATGTTGTACGTCTCGCTTATTTAACACACCTGATTCAGATCATGAGCTCATCAGAAAAGAGCTCCATGAATGAACTCTGCTCTGACTGACATGGTCCCTACACAATGTGCCTATATGGAAAATTCATTCACAGATTGACACTACTTCCTGTCACTGTAAGTCCATATTCTCTTTTTCTTGGCCTCTTCCAAGTATAGTTGTAGTTTCTATTGTTTTTTTAAATCCTGAAGGACTTACAAACATGTTAGTATGCTGTTGACAGTGAACAAGTGAAAGATACTGTAGTACTTCAGTGTGTACAACTTAGTTTGCATGTGGTTGTGTATTATTCATTTTCAGTAATTTCACTCACTCACTATTAATGTTAAAAAGACTAGATTTTCCAAATAAAGTCAAGAACTAATGTAGGCCTAAGACCGTAGGTGAAAAAGTTACCTGATTACAGGACTATATATATATATATATATAGAGAGAGAGAGAGAGAGAGAGAGAGAGAGAGAGAGAGAGAGAGAGAGAGTTGTTGTTTTATACACATACAAAATAATGCAACAAGTTTGAAATATGTACATTTTTGAAGAAGAGACAGTCCTGGTTTACATATTATTAGTATATATATTAGTACTTGAATTTGAATCTTTAAGGCTGCAATTTGGTAAGTAATGATTAGTTATAATTCATCTTAAGTAAAAGTGTGATTTAGAAGCATATTGGCTCATCTATGGTAGTCATATATGGCACCTCTATTGATTCTGTGTAACACATTTTGACAAATGTGCTGTTAAGCTTCTTATCTTTAAGAATATGTGTCATATAGAACCAAACGAGGTGTCCCTATGATTAAAAGCCAAAGAACCACTGTTGAAAAAGTGCTATATGGCACCTCTAATGGTTCTATATAGCACCTCTTATGGTGCTATATATCACCATTTGAAAAAGGTACCTGATTACATTTGAAAAAGGTGCTTTAAAGCACCTTTAAGAATAGGTGCTATATAGCACCAAAAGTGGTTCCCCTATGATTACGAGCCAAACAACCACTTTTGGTGCTTTTATAGCACTTTTTTTTTCAGAGTGTACTGAAAAGTATTTTTATCTATTCCAAAATAAATAACAATAACAATAAACTCCTGAACAATAGCATATGTTGAGTAGAAGTGTTAGTGGATAGAAGCTTAAACAAACAACATCCAGATTTACATCTAAACTAGTCTCATGATAAGTCACAGAAATTTGTACAAGATGGCAAAATCATAAGAATTTATAGGAATTTACCAAAACATAACCATAAAATCTAAATCTTAACCCTATATGACTATAATACTAAAAACAGCCTACATAAGTTTAGATCCTATGATTTCAACATTATTTTGTATGAATTATTGTGCATTTTCCTGAGAGTGTTTTGTTTCAACACACATTTTCAAGCAAACTGTATAATAGTGCATAAAATGCTGGATCGAAACACAATTTTCAAAAGTTGCACATGAGAAACAATACCAAATACCTATCCAGTGTTTAAAAACATGATATTTTTTTTTTTTTATGTACAACATGTAAAATATTTTCAGGAATGTTCCTTCATTAGTGCAATAGCAAAAACACCTAGTATGACCATTTACTGTAAATATAATATTATACAGCATATTAAAATAATAATTTACATATTTTTAATATACTTTAAATAAATTAAATTAATAATAATAATAATCCAATGTGTAAAACTGAAATATTTTTTTTAAATGCTTTTACAATTGTATTGTATCTCATGAGATAAAGTGATCTCGTTAATAATTTCATAACTCAAAAGTTGTTTTGTTGCAGGCACGGTCTTGCTGTCAGTGCACATGCTTAAACACAATGAACCTTGGTCTACCCAAATTCGAGTCTAGTTTGCATCATTTCCCAATTTCACACCAATCTCGGATCATCATTAAGAAAAGTATTTCATCAGCTCTTTTTTTAAAGTTCTGACACAACATCAGAGGGAGTTTCTGGCCAATTATTCCTTTAAACTCTGGCACCCATTGTTCCTAAACACAATTAGGGAGACACGGTCTAATTTATCCTCAGTGCTGACATATGGGCATTGGTTCATAAAATGCCGTAATTACCCATCAAAAAATATGGGGCTGCTCATTCAACTGGTGTTAATTAGTCAAACAGTCACAAACTTAAGGAAATAATCTCCCAGCCATGAAATTTAACGCATATCTAATTCATAATTGGTGTATGATTTTTTTTAGTTCCACGTCCAAAAAGGTTAGCAGTTCAGATTTCAGTACCGTGCACTACCTGCTCTTTTAGGTTGGCTGCTTCTTTCTCTGCCGTTACATGAGCTTAATGCATAAATAATATGAAATATCAGTTGCAGCATTGCTACAGCTACCATCAAAATTTAGCCTTAAATACAATTCTGTGAAATTCTCACACCATAATATTAAATGTCTACATGATCATGAAGTTAACAGTAACTGTTCCTGCTCTCAAGGCCAATAATTGACATTGCAATATTACTATATGAGCTAGTGCCTTATGTTCAATTTTAAACATTAATGTGTAGTTGACATGACATTTCAAGCAGTTCTCCAGAGCGACATGCTATACATGGAAACTATTGTTCTAGTTTAATTACATGTACTTGTTTTGCCATCAGAAGTCAATTAAATTAAGTAATAATATAGACAACATGGAACAATTTGGTGAAGAAAACAAAATTGCAACTGCATAACTATTTAAAGGAATATGAAGAATGATAATTAAAAATGTATATTGTTTATTTTGCCAGCCTCATGCCACTCTAAACCTGTGTGCTTTTATGTTCCACAAATAAATATATATATATATATATATATATATATATATATATATATATATATATATTAATTGGCAATTTTGTAATTATTCTTCAATGTGCCTGACAAAAATCAATAAACAAATTAAATTAAAAGACTTACATATTCGTATAAATTAAAACAAACCTCTTATTAAATACAATCTTGATTGTCGTGCCATTTATCATAGAACCAACCATAAAATATATATAATCTGTCATTTAAATTATGATTATTTCTTTGCAATAAAATTATTCCTATGTCAGATCATTAAGTCAATTGTTGGTTTTCAAGTGCTGTAATCAAGTGCACCAGAATGTTTTTGATTACTGTGTGTTCATGATGATATCACGCCTCCAAACTTAATGCTGTTCTCTTCGGATTTAACTGAACACCCCCCCCCCCCCCCACTAATATACAATATTACCACCCCAGCAAACTTTGATTTTTGGTTAAGAATCAGTGGTAACCATTACAGTGTTCTCTATCGCAATAAGCGCAAAGTCATTCGGCTTGCATTTAGTCATTGAAGATTGAATGTATTTAATTCATTTTAAAAGGGATAAGACCATTCCATTAATAGGCTCCAACATTGTGGCCACATTAGCACTTCAGGAGTGCATTATGTCTCTAATCATTTAATGGTTTGAATTCACAACCACAGACATTTTAAGACATTTGTCATGTTTCTGTCCTGAAAACTTGTGATTAATTAATTTACGCATGTCACTCGTCCAAACCTTCCGTTGCTAATTCCAAAAAGTCATTTTAGAGCTAATAATGGAGGCTTGAGCCATTGATATGCAGTCGGAGGCCCCGTTTACACTAGTGCGTTTTCGTTTTAAAACGGTGTTTTAGAATGAAAACAATCCCCGTTTACACTGACGTTTCCTCTGCATTTCAGAAACGATCTCCGTTTACACTACACAACCGAAAACGCATGTCACGTGACCATTCATACAGGTACAACCATAGATTTGTATAGGTAGATCCCTATTATTTAGATGTCGGACGCGTCTATGACTTAGTTCACACTGCAGGTCTTAATGCTCAGATCGGATTTTTTGCTGAAATCCAATTTTTTTTGGGCTGTTGTTCACATTTTCATTTAAATGCGACTGCCATCGTGTGTGAACCGTATATGGCCCTGAAGTGACCCGCACGCGCAGAAGAAGACGTGATGTCAGACGCAGCGCATTGTGTTTGCGGAAATAAAAATGGATGCTGCTCGTGTTAACGTGTGTTTAGCAATTTTTAAGTTAATGTGCAATCGGAGCCTAAATAACGAAGTGATATTATTGTCTATATATTGTCTGCCATTGTGATTTTAATCTTCCCGCCTCCACCAGCGCAGAATTGTGACGTCTGTCGCATTTCAATGACGTAAAAATCGCATGAAATGCAACATGGCCGTTCAGACTGAAGTCGCATTGCAAAACATCGGATATGTATCTGATTTAGGACCACATATGAAAGTGGCCTGGCCTTGATTTGAAAAAATCGGATTTGTGCTGTTCAGACTGTCATAAGAAAATCAGATATGGGTCACATTTTGGCAAAAAAGTCGGATTTGGGCCACTTTAGCCTGCAGTGTGAACTAACTCTAAGTGCTTGGAGTGGTCGTATGGGGAATCTACCCATACCAATCTATGGGTACAACAATGAGCATGATGTTATTGTTAACATGGTCGTCAAGGATACACAGTGCAAATGTGGGCAGCCATGCAATCGTTTTCAAAAGTCTCCGTTTTGGTCCGTTTACTCTGAAACGCAACCCCGTAGTTTTCAAACTAAAACGGGGTCTGCAGCATTTTCAAAAGTCTCCATTTTCGACCTTGAAAATGCCGGAATAGTGTAAACAATAGGCATAACTGTAGCAGAAATTATGCATTTTAAATTGAAAACGCACTAGTGTAAACAGGGCCTAAGGCCCCGTCCACACGGAGACGCGTTTAGCTGTATACGTAAAAAAATTGTATCATATCGGCATTTCCTCCAGACGTATCCGGCATTTTGGGAGCGTGAAACTGATATTTTTTTAAACCGGGTCCCAAAGTGAATAAATCTGAAAATGACACCTTTGACAATGCCACATACTGGTCTGGCATTTATACTACATCGTTTTGTGTCGGTTTCGTGTGTACGCAGATATTTCTTGAGATGAGAAAAAAAAAAAAAAAGATCGGATAGGGAAAGCTCTGGGTTCGTGTGGATGTAGCCTAAGTTGAACTGCTTCAAGAACGCTACTAAGAAATGTCATGTTGCTTTTCAGCTGCAATACTATTTTATTGATAAATTCGCAGGGCAGCGCTGACAACAAGTTTGTGTGCGCGTCTCTGCATGTGTGTGTTTGTGAGAGAGAACAGAAGTGTGATTTCTGTACACAAAAAAGGTGGAACATGAAAATAGTTATATAATCTGTTATATTTATTTGCTCAGTGTCTTTTGGGGTTTTGGTTCTTTATGTTGTATATATAGACCATAGTATAACAAAAATATTATATATCTCTTCATTGCACTTAGGCCACCCCTGGACGAGCAAACAATCAATAAAGCACAACATCATCATAACATCCAGACAAATCAGACTAACTCTGATAACTCAGTGCAAACCTAAATATATTACCTTATCATAATATCAACACAAGTCTCTCATTTAAATCTTTTCTAAACAATAACTTTTCACTCCAAGTGCAAAGGATCTGAAACAAAATAAACCTTTCATAATATATTGGTTAATGGTCATTGCATGTTTAGAAACAGATTATATTGCTCTAAACCACAAAAAAGACAGTAAAATGGCTGTAATGTGGCTTATACAACAGCTCTATACTCCACATTCAAATAACCAATAGCATCAAATAAACACAAATAAAGCCACATGTTACATCATTACAACATTATCCCCATAGGAAGCAAGAGGAATAATCACAATTTCAGGTACGGAATTATATATATGACATATATGATATATATATATATAATATAATATATTTTCAGATCATATGCATGCAATGAATAGCACTGCATTGACACTCCTACGCAGATTTAAAAAAAAAAAAAAAAACACTAACACATTTATCCAGAAATCTATGTTATGCATCTTAATCTTACCTGTAAGTAAAAGTTACATCTGCCATGTGCTTGGTTTGGCCTCAAGCATCTATTTGATCCTTTTTATTTATTTATTTTTAAATGTACTACGTCAGACTAAACGGGACTTGTCACAGCACTTACATATTGTTGCTATTTTGTTGGTTTGATTGCTTCTCTTGTCCTCATTTGACAGTTGCTTTGGATACAAGCATCTGCTAAACGATTAAATGTTAATGTAATATATATAATTATACAGTATATAGTCCATATATACAGTCCATTTATAATTAGATATAATTATTTCCAATGGTAATTTTTGTTTTTAATAAAGAAATATTGATGATAAAACATATTTCAACACACTGAATACGTTTCCTCTATGATCTAGCCCAGTTGCATTCTGGGACTGGCTTCTCTGTGCAAGTGCTGATTTGAATTTATCTTAAATATGTCCCTGATTGCACACCACTTCCAAACACTGAGCGATCAATTAGCAAGTACTTGGAGAATAACAATATTCATACTGCATTGTTCTGAATATGTAGGTCTATTCATTACCGAAGGTGCTGCTTTTATTAAATGCTGCAGTACTGTGCAGCTCTATACTGCATATGCAAATTTCCACTGCAGGAGTTAGAAGCACATTCTGTGTCAAAAATAAGCCGCATATCAAATCACTTTTTGGGATATAATGTCTGGTGTCCACAGCCTTGGCTTTCAGAGTTACAGCCCATAGGATTCACCAATTTGCACAATAAGTTATAAACCACAGTGATATATTGAAGCAATTTAGTGGTTAACAAAGTTATTGGCACTTCTCCAGTGAGCCTTATATTAGCATGCCAGCCATCACACTGTTCTCATTTCATTTCATGCCTCAATCTTTTGAAATTTGTAGAAATGAAGTCGCTAGAGTGCAACAAACAAGATGTCAAAATCTTATGAGAGTTCGGCACTACCGTTGAATCAAATAACTTATTGAGTGTGAAAGCATTATATTTGCTTCTTATAAAGGTCATGCCCTGAAATTCAAACCTAAGGGGAAAAAGTCTAAGAGAAGACTTCATTTATATTAATGTCATTGATTCAATGTGTCACTTTGACAACAATAAATCCACTGCTGTAATCATAAAATTATATGGTTATTTTCAGAATTGCTGAATGGAGAGAGATAATCTATCTATCTATCTATCTATCTATCTATCTATCTATCTATCTATCTATCTATCTATCTATCTATCTATCTATCTATCTATCTATCTATCTATCTATCTATCTATCTATCCGTCCGCCCAGCCATCCATCCATCCATCTATGTAAACTCAAGAGTTGCCCCTGCTCTTTTTTATTGGCAAGATTTCCCCCACCAGACTTCGTGAAGCAGCCATTTGTGCCACTTGAAACTTCCTTTGGTGTCAAGTTTCTAGCTCAGAGTTCATTTGTGTGCCCCTGCTTGTAGACCAAGGCGATCCGAGTGGGATGTAATGAATCTGAGGGGTGCATAATCAGTTTCTAGCCAGCTAATGAAGTATCCGCGTCGTATTCCTGCTTAGCAGGCTAGTCATTGAATTAGCCCTCACTTTCAGCCCACCTTATACTATCTCTACTACACTCATGCCTTGCACTGGAGAGAGCTTGCCCTGTGCATGCTTCTTTTGCATTGATATGAACTATAATACCTCAAAAATAACTTACATACACTAATAAGGAAAAAAAAGTTTTCAACAAGAATGAAAGAAAACTGAACGAAAAAGCTATGTTGCATCATCACAGTCAGACAGCATTCCACTGAAAAAAAAATGAAGTGGAGGCTCCCAACTGTTTCACAGGCAAATTCCATTCTCCTGAACAGTTGTGACCACTCCAGCAAACCAATTAGATCTCCTCTTCATTCACCCTGTGCTGCCAAGGGCTAGACAAAAGAGACGACCTCTTGCTTTAAACCGCCTACTAACATTACAGCAGGCTTTCACCATAATCCTGCTAAAGCCGGAGCTTACATGTGCCCTATTCACTTCACTATAAATGCAGTTAAGACTTTTCAATGTTCACTCATTGGACACTAAATTGGCATGCCAATTTAAGACAAAACATGTTATCAATGCAATCACCCTTTGAACTTGTAGTTATAGTGTATGTGCCCTTTTTACAAGTCACTTAAAGCTATAAAAGATCTGTTTTCAAGCCTGTCAAAGGCCCTTTTTACACTGGTATTATTAAGATGCGTTTTAGTCAAACGGATCAAAAGTATACAAGGGAGACACATTCCCATTTACACCTGTTCACTTCTGTCCTGATTTTAAGCGGGGGGTTCAATGGCCAAGTGTATGTATGGGCTTTTTCTAATCTTTCGATCTAATATTGTGAAATATGCTTGAGAAATTTACATAAGAATGCAAAAGGAGACAACAGAAAATGATACAGAGAGCAGCAGTTTTCGTTTCGTAATGATAGCTGCTAAACTACGTCGAGTTTGTTTTAGAATTAGGACTGGTAGGACAACATTTTTCGCCTTTATACCAAACTTACAATTTCAGATGGTAAAGTTTGTAAATCAATGTCATTTTGTATTATTATCATTTATTCACATTCACATTCTATGAATTCATAAATGAACATATAAATGAACTTTGATTTATTCCTTCCCAAGGGGATCATCACCTATGGTGACCGCTGACTTTAACCGTATAAATTACATCGGCTATAAATCATTTGAGATTTAGGGGCACATGGTGGGTATATAATTTAGTCATAAAATTAATTTCTAGTTTTGCCGAGTGTGCTTTTCAGCAAGATAAATTAGAGGAAAAATAGTGTGCAGGCAACTAATGCCTATTATTAGTTAGTGAGCCAAATGTTATGAAACAAAGATTTTCCCCTCAAGGCTTCTCTTGAAAGCAAGTTTAGATATAACCAGTCTGACACCCATAAATGGTTAAGTGCTTGTAAAGAATCAACTTCTTAGAGCTTGCCAAGTCTTAGTGATTGTTTATGAGTGCTACATGTGTAATGCATGCATTTAAGTGCCCGGTCTATGATAACAATACCCTTGATGCATCTTGGCTCTTTAAATGCTTGTTTCCTCTACTTTCCCGTGGTTCCTAACAGGAGCGCAGATGTTCATTTAGGCTTTGGCTTATACCTTCCATGCAAAACCCAATACATCTGCTAATGTTCCTGCTCCGTTCTGGGGGTCCATAATTACTCCAGAAGCGAGTTGTGTCTTGGAACAAAGAGCATCAACAATGCATCATATGTTTGTCTTCTTTCTCTTGGTGAATGTGAAACCATGCACAGCCTCCATCATTTTCGATGCTGGAAACGCTCCTGGGATGTTCTGTTTCGTTGCAGATAATGAATATGCTTCAATGACTGGTGTTTCCAAGAAGATTTAAATCCCATCTCAATCATGTTTTTTCTCTTTTTTTTTTTTCTCTGCTGGTGAGGATGTTGTGGGTATTAGTCATAGTTCAGGATATATCATCATTCACAGTATAGCATTGCTCTTCCGTTTGAATTTGCACATTACTATGTGCATGTTTTGGTACTGGAGAAATCGTGCATTAAGAATCTGACTTGATTTGAATTTCAGCAGATCAGGGGCATCCATTGTAGGTAAACTATGGCAGATTGACCAGCTGAAGCACTGTTGAACTCAAGTGCGCATAATATCAAAGGCAGGCAATGTGGGTCAGGTGGGCTCCCCTCTCTTATTCAAAATGGGCTCTTGTATTGCATGCCACTTAGGGAGAGTGAGATGAAAGAGCTTGTGGTGGTTTGCTATCAAAGACAGAAGCAACAGTACTTTTGGCAAACACGGACTGCTTGCTGGACACGGCAATGAAAAGAAAATAGCCTGAGGATGAGCCTACAAAAAATGCCACCTTAGAAATGTAACTAGGAAAAATAAAGGCTATACAGAATGACATATGGAATACAGCTTCAAAAAAGCTTTAGATTAATATGAGGATTATTCATATCTCTTACACTTTGTTTAAACAATATAATGTCATTTTCTACACAATCATTTTTTTCTTCTTCTTCTTCTGTACCTGTTTACCAATGAGACAACAGTAGGATTTAGAAACATCCTTCAAGATGTGAAGAAAACAAGTCAAACTATGAGTCAAAATCATGGTATTATTATTTATTTTTTTTGCTAATTTCCAATTAAGCTATTTTTGTACAAAAAGTGTATACAAAAGGTTTGGACATATATTATAACTATGAAATTACCCTTTGCAATACAACATTTTTATTCCTTTTTCCCCCTCCAAATGTATTAAATAATGCATCATTTGAGATGTGATAGAAATTGTAGTTTATTTTTTTTATTTTTTATAATGATACATTTCTCTTTTTGACACATGTGTATGGACTGTCGGACATTGTTAGTGGCAAATCAAATAAACTAGTTAAAAATGTGTTTTAAGGGTGTTTTCTAAACATCCAAAGGGCTAAAAGTGCCTGTTATTGAACAAACACCCAAGTGACTGATCTTAAAAGAAATAAAGTGTGAAATAACCAGAGGAATAGGGAAGCTGTGAAATCCTGTTGACCTGATCTAGTTAACTCTGCGGACAGAGTGCTGCACGGTGCAGTGCCAATTCAGTCTCTCATTTAAGACATCCAGAGACCACCATCACCCTTTCCTTTTCATCATGCTCATGCAGATTCTCATGGCCTCACTGTGCAGTTCATAGTTATCTAGATTGCTTTCATACTTCCCGTAGTGAAGCCCTGCATTTATCGTCAAAGACAAGCCAGCCTGCATCATAGAGAGTTTGAAATGAAAAGAAGGATCAGCAATGCAAATAATCAAAAGACAGACATTGGTTTTCAAGCTAATTGTAAATCTAAGGCTGGACAGGAAGAGAAGAGTTCATAAATGTGGATTGAAAGCAAAGATTGAGACGCCTCTTTGGATTTATTTGATTAAAGAGCGGACTGTAGGGGAAGTACAAAGGCAACCATCCTATTTCATGAATTGTTGTGTTCATGTTTATAGCGTTCACTTTGTAATTTCAGTCTGCAGTGTTGCGGATATACTGCTGCACTACAGATAGTTTCCAAACAAAGCAGCTTGCAATATATTTCAAATTCAAACTTGTCCATATGTTTACAAAGACGAAATCTTTGTAAACATATGGACGAAAGAATGAACAGATTGCTGTACATCTGCATTTTTATCATATGAATCATATGAAACACAATTATCTTTGCCTCTATGCTACTCTATGCTTTCAGTATTAGCAGAAATGTACAATTTCTTACTTAAAGGGAGAGTTCACCCAAACATATTAATTCTGTTATCATTTCCTTTTTAACCTTCATTTAATCCAAAACGGTTTATTTCTTCCTCTGAACACAAAATAAGATATTTTGAAAACATGTTAGTAGCCTAATAGTTGATGGTAGCCATTGACTTACATAGTATTTTTTTTTTCATACCATGGAAGTAAATAGCTACCATCAACTATTTGGTTACTGACATTTTTCAAAATATCCTCTTTTGTGTTGAAGAGCTGAAATAAATGTATACAGGTTTGGAAAAACAGGAGTAAATAATGACACAATTTTCATTTTAAGCAAACTATCATTTTATCTTTGCCCATTCCATTTGATCATTTGAAGACAAGATTGCTATAGTGTTAAATATTGCAAACCAGGTTAATTGGAAATACATGATTTTGCCTATATTTAGCCATGATTTTGTAGTTTCCAGGTTAAATGAACACGAAGCAGTAAAACACCAACAATGTTTGTTTCTTTTCACACAAATTGTGATTACAAAGGCAAATTATCCATAAATAAAAACGTATTTTTATGTTGTTCCTTGCACAACACTATGATATTACCTCAAAACATGTTTACTATAGTGCATAATTTGTAAAGTAATACATTTAGATATTTTCAACAGATAACCAGCTCCATATGTATGGCTTTTTTTGATTTAGTAAATTTGCTTGGTAGCACACCTGGTACAGCATTGCATATGCGATACATAGCTTTCAGCTTTTGAGTCCTGTGAAACATGAGTCACAACACTCCACAAAACAGCTCAAAGCCTTGTATAAGCAAGCTAAAATGGCATGTTTTCTTCAGTAAATGTATATTTATATCACTTTAGCTTTTGTTAACACTATTGGTTAGGTGTTATGTAGGTGGTACGTAATTCAAGTTTTGCAGTCATGTATTTCCAATGAGCCTGGATTGATATAATGACAGTATTTGATGAGTGAACCAGTATCTTAAAAAAAAATGACATAAAAAAAACATAGAGGTTAGCAAAAACCACTGTACTAGTGTAAGAATCATGAATGCTTAAAGAATGGGTTGCTATGACAACCTGATGTTCATAAAATGGAGGTCAAATCTGAACTTCATATTCTATTCATTTTCCTCAGTTAAGAAACTGAACTGTGAATCACGCTTGCTGTGTAATATCAAGGATGAAGAATAAAAAATAAATTGCAGTGAATGGATGAACATTTCTTGCTTTTTCAAACTTTGGTCAAGGATTCAGCGTGTTTCTCTTTTTGATTGAGTGGATGAAACTACTGTAGGAATTTCATCAGCAATTCAGGATATTTTAACTTAAAATGAATTAAAAGAAAAGTTATGCAAGTCCCATTCCATCTGTGTTAAAGGGATAGTTCACCCAAAAATCATTTACTCACACTCAAGTAGTTCCAAACCTGTATCAATGTCTTTGTTCTGCTGAACACAAAGGACGATATTCTGAAGAATGTTGGAAACTATGGGGCACCATTGATTTTTTTTTCAATATTTTTTTTTCCTACTATGGAAGTCAATGGTGCCCCAAAACAGCCTGGTTACAAACTTTCTTCAAAATATCTTCTGTTGTGTTCGGCAGAACAAAGAAATTCATACAGATTTGGAACTACCTGAGGGTGAGCAAATTATGACAGAATTTTCATTTTTGGGCGAACTATCCCTTTAAGCTTAAGAATCAAGTGAGGCGTGAAGACAAAGACATTCAGATCAGTGAGAACAAGGATCAAACGTATTTATACAGTATATATGAACATAAATAAGATGGAAAAAGACGAAGTGTGATAAAATTATGCATTTAGGAGATTTTTTTTTTTTTTTTTTTAATCTAAAGTGATTTATTCTAACTCTAGTGGTACATTCTATACACTACATGAATATTTATCCAATCCAAGTAAATGCAGACATCAAACGTTAAGCTTTATTACCATATGCCATGACATGTTGTCAAATGCCATCATATTGAGTTTATTGTACAAAGCACTAGAGATACAAATGACTGATTTATTCACATGACTATCATTAGGGGTGGGTATTTTTTCTTGTTGTCCAGTAAAATAAATATACTAACATACAGCAATTTACGTATTATAAGGTACTTCTGGAAATATTGCTTTATATTATATATAACAAGACTTTAAATGTACATAAGATATCAAGTTGTGTTATATAATAAAAAGTACTGTACGATACGAATAATCACCAATTATTCATAATTACTCTGGATTTAGTGAGTTTTTTCCATAAATGATTCAAACGGTAATTTCTAAGGTTGTGAATGATCTGTTAAAAGGATTGGATCAAATGCATAAATCGTAATACACTGGTTGCACTGTAAATTTCTGATTCCCAAAAAACAAAACAAACAAAAAAGATCAGTTCATAAAATAATTTTTTGTGTGAATAGGACTACACTTTTCATGTTACGTCTTAAGTGCATCCTGCTAGGACTCCTCAACAAAAACACAGCCTTTTTCTCCTCATTACATCCAAAAGGATTGGAAATTCAGGTAAAATGGGACTTATTCTGTGGGATTGCTATAGATGTAGAACTGCAGAAAACACCAGAATAGACTCAAATATAAATTTTCAGATTAATATAGAAGGCAGATTTAAAAAAAAAAAAAAAAAAAGTTCAGTGGTCAAAAACTAAATTTAATCTATGTCTAAGAAATCTGTATATGTTCTGTTACTTTAGTCTTGTGAATGTCAGTGGATTATTTTTGGGAGGCTGCTTTTATATTTTTGAATGTAACAGCATGATTTTTTTTCTTCTGTTTTTAGCTATATCGCAGCTTCTGTTCATTCACACTTAGCTGCCCATGCAACAAGAGCCTGTCATCATTGATGTGAGCATCAGCTTGCTTCCTGGAGGAAGACTGTCAATTTGGTTAAATCTCAGGCTTTTTTTCCCCTTCGAAGGTCATTCTGGTTTCTCTCAGCAGTAATTTTGATTAATATGTTTGAAAATGTGCACATACCCATCTCTGTTCTGCGTTCAGACACGATCTGTTCGTGTTTGTTTGACTGTATGTTTGTGGATTCATGCTATTTGTATCATCACTGATACACTCCCTGAAGTCGTGTTGGATAAAAATCATTGATGCGCTCGAAAATAGCCAGATGTGACCATTCAGCAGTAGATGCTTGTCATCTGCTGAATCCCATCTCAGTCATATTGGACACATAAGATCATGCTCCGTCGTTTTATTAAGGACCTCAAGTCAATATTTCCAACCACTGAAACATGTTTTCAGCTGTGGTATTTATGTAGTATATTCAGTTGACTTGTATTGCTGGTCCATGCAGAATTACACACCAACTTAGGCACAACAAAATCTATGAATATCCACAATGCAGCATAATATAAGGGTTCTGGAAATACATAATTCATTAATTTTGTCCCTAGAGAAACTAGAGGTTTTTAATAATAACTGGGCTGCCCACTCCCATGAAGCACTGTGAATGAAGTCACCCTCCTTCTTCTATATATATATATATTACACTTTGCAGCCATACACCCCGCCTTACACACTGATGCTGACGTTTTCAGAAATATTGTTATCTTTTCTGTTGTGTTTTGTTCTATTATAATGATTTACTTTTGAGCTTAATAAAGCCTTTTCTTATTGAGCTTTATGTTTGCGTGCGTCCCTCCTTTTGCTGCTTCCCTTTGAGCCAGGGGTGGTAACAACACACAAAGTGTATTTTTTGGAAGTATTTACATGCATATACATTTATATATTTATATACTTATATTATATATAAATATATAAACATAACATATTTTTCTTAAATAAGTACATGTATGTGTTTGTGTGTGTATATATATATATATATATATATATATATATATATATAATATACACAGAACACACAAAAATATTATGTAAACAAAAACTTTTATTCTGGATGCGATTAATCGCAATCAATCTTTTGACAGCACTTATATACGTATATAATTACATTGATCTGAAGAATGAATGGTGTATCAGATACAGGTAATCACACTCGCTCAGTCTATCTCTCTCTCACAATATCTACTATACATTATACACTGCTTTTAATATAGTAATACAATGAGCTTTCAGTGAAACAACTCAACGTTCCTTCGTTACAAGTTCTAAAGTGATGTTTTGGAATTAGTAATGGAGGCTTGGGCTCAGCTGTTCAACTGTCAAACTGAGATTTGAATCCGTGGCAGAAGGAAGAGGTGCTGAGCAAAGAGGGCTTTTAAAGACACTGTTGTTATTTTGTTTATGCATTTACACACTAGTGCCATCGAACTGTTGTATAAACACAATATCACACAAGTAGACGTGAGATATGGCTGTATATCGACACGCTGTGATTACCTACGGCCGAATCACAGCCGTGCCGATATAAAGCCATATCTCACGTCTGCTCGTATATAAATATATATAACCCAAATTCTGGAAATGTTGGGACATTTTTTTAAATTTTAATAAAATGAAAACTAAACCACTTTCAAATCACATAAGCCGATATTTTATTTTATAATATTTTATTTTAAAAAAGTTGGCACAGGGGCAATAAAGGGCTGAAAAAGCAATACATTTTGAAACGATTCAGCTGGGAGAACAATTAGCAACTAATTAAGTTAATTGACATCAGGTCTGTAACATAAAAGGGATGTCTTCGAGAGGCAGAGTCTCTCAGAAGTAAAGATGGGCAGAGGCTATCCAATCTGTAAAAGAGTGCGCAAAAAGATTGTGGAATACTTTAAAAACAATGTTCCTCAACAGCAAATTGCAAAGGTTTTGCAAAATCTCATCATCTATAGTGTATAACATTATCAAAAGTTTCAGAGAAACTGGAGAAATCTCTGTGTGTAAGGGACAAGGCCAAAACTTTGTTGGATGCCTGTGGTCTTCGGGCCCTCAGACGAAACTGCATCAATCATCGGCATGATTCTGTTATTGACATTACTAAATGGGTCCAGGAATACTTCCAGAAACCACTGTCAGTAAACACAATCCGCCCTGCCATCTGCAGATGCCAACTAAAGCTCTGTCATGTAAAAGGGAAGCCATATGTGAACTAGGTCCAGAAGTGCCGTCGTGTCCTGTGGGCCAAGGCTCAATTAGAATGAACTGTTTCAAAGTGGAAAAGTGTTCTATGGTCAGACGAGTCCAAATTTGACATTCTTGTTGGAAATCACAGACACCGTGTCCTCCGGGCTAAAGAGGAGACTTTCCAGCGTGATCTTTCACCTATAGAGAACATTTGGCACATCATTAAATGAAAAATATGTCAAAGATCACCAAGAACTCTTCAGCAGCTAGAAACCTATATCAGGCAAGAATGGGACCAAATTCCAACACCAAAACTCCAGAAACTCATAACCTCGATGCCCAGACGTCTTCAAACTGTTTTGAAAAGAAGAGGAGATGCTACACCATGGTAAACATGCCCCCATCCCAAATTTTTTGATACCTGTAGCAGGCATCAAATTTGAAATGAGCTAATTTTGTGCGTAAAATTATAAAATTTCTCAGTTTAAACATTTATGCTATCTATGTTCTATTGTGAATAAAACATTGGCTCATTCGATTTGAAGTTTTTAGTTTTCATTTTATTCAAAAATAAATTATTAAAATTAAAAAAAAAAATGTAATTCATTTTATTAAAAAAAAACGTCCCAACATTTCCGGAATTCGGGATCGATCGATCTATCTATCTATCTATCTATCTATCTATCTATCTATCTATCTATCTATCTATCTATCTATCTATCTATCTATCTATCTATCTATCTATCTATCTATCTATCTATCTATCTATCTATCTATCTATCGAGAGAGAGAGAGAGATGTATAATACAGCAAAGCTGTTGAAAAAGTGTCCAGTCACCACTCGTTTCTATATGTGTGGTAAAGCTTATCATAAGCTAACAGTGCCTGTCTCTTTTGGAAATAACTTTTACATTTTAATAATTTCAATTGATCTTGAACTGAATTATTCAGATGATTCCTAATCCAATATATACCCATAGCTGCACCTAATATACATCAGAGCGTATTAAAAAAAAAAAAACCTCCACCAATAACCGGAATCCTCTGCTCTCATGGAGAGATAGAAATATATCAATACTCCCCTATTTATTAAAAGCAATGGTGCTGGCTTGAATCTGTGCCTTAAATGGACCACATCAATTTGCCTCCCCCATTTTCATTGCCTCCATTAGATGAATGAGCCTAAGCGAGCACTGCTGCTGCATAAAGCACAACAGAGCGACAGAAGAAGGTTTGTACGGCATGGCGCGGGGCCGTTGTGAGGCTAGTGAGGCCCGGTGCCATGACAGTGCTTGAGTAATGACTTTCACTGTGGTTGTCAGCGCTAGATTTATGTGGCCTATGTAGCAAGTCCACTCAAAGTATCTTAAAGCAAGTGTTCTTTGAGCAGTGCTCTCACACTGCAATACGCCTGACCTCTGCTCCTTTTTATCCCTGTCCCTTCTGATGGAAATTGGCCTTTTTGACTGGTTTGCGCATGAGGGCATGCTTTCGCATCTCTAGATGATTCCAAGTGCAGTCGTGTGTTTTTGAAATGCACCACATGACAATCAAAACAAGCGGTGCAGAGGTAAAAGTGGAAGTTTGAGACGAGGAGAAGTGGTACCTTTCGCAAAACATGCCGGATTGTTTTAAGGATTTAGATATCAGGGTTTGAGCTCGTAGATAAAGGATAGCTGAGGAGTTGGCATTTCGAGGCGAGTTGTTTCATCGGTTTGGTGTTTTCTATTTCATAGTCTCTTGTGGACGCTTGTGCTTACTTCTTCTGCCAAGCTGCTAATTAACTCGGAGTGATCTCATTTCGATGCGTCAATCTAAAACGACGTGGCCGACCTTGCAATGTGATAGATTCATAAACGTTTTCACAGAGCAATTATCAAGAGCAGAGGGAACTGATGGGGAACAGTGGAGTTTCACATACAAGCATTTGGCAGAGCAGAGTGAACTGAGATGCGGTTTTCACAATATAATAATTCCCAAGCTGAGGTATTACACAAAGAAAAGCTGCACAGAGCCAAGTACTGCACAACAAGTGGCTGTTATTCCAGCCCGATCTCACGGCAATTCATACATATTTTACGAGGTGGCTAATTCGTACGAATTCGTACAACCTCACTCGTACAAATTCATCAATTTGTTTTCTAAATCGTACGTATTTTACAAGTTGCCAATTCATATGAATTTGTATGAATGACCTACACATAACCCCGCCCCTAAACCTACCCATCACTGGGGTTTAGACAAATCATAGAAAATCGTAGGAGTGAGGTCGTACAAATTTATACGAATTAGCCACCTCGCAAAATACGTATGAAATGGTCATGAGATAGCGTTAGTAATTCATTTATTTTTACAGTTTAATATAGATAGATAGATAGATAGATAGATAGATAGATAGATAGATAGATAGATAGATAGATAGATAGATAGATAGATAGATAGATAGATAGATAGATAGATAGATCAAATAATATAATTAAATTAAACTTTGTGGCATCATTTTAATGACATTACCACCTGATTTGCATTGCCATAATGCACTTATAATTTATTTTATTTTAATGACAAATCCTCACATTACGATTTTCAATGGTGATTCTCATTAGATCCTCATTACCATAATAAAACATTCATAATAATCAACATTCTTTTTTTTCACTTTAGGGAATTCTTGTATTATGATAATAATTGTCCACTGTTCTGTGTAAATAAAGATTGACACTTGCTGTTAGTGTTTGTCTGTGTATTTGTTTCTGTAAATGATATTTTAATTGAACTAATTGATTTCAAATGAGTATTTAACCTTGTTATTGTCCAGTGGAAACAAATGGATGTGTTATATCTCCATGTTAGTTATTAAATTTTACAAGATTGAAAACAGTCTAAGATTTATTAGTGATACTGCCCTGAGTATCCGTGGAGCAGCTGTGTGTTTCGAGAGCTAATCTTCATTTCATTTCAGGGGTTTCCATGAGACAGAGCTAAGCACATGCTCAGAGAATGTTGATATTCTTGGCATTGCAATATAATCTTTTTCTTTAGATAGTATTACAGATAAATAAATCAAATAAACCTTTTTAGGCCTGGAGTTAAACGCAAAATAAATCTTAATGCTTGGATCAAGGTTAGTGGTTAGCCGGCTTACTGCTAGTTGGCAGTTTGCAAACTTCAAGTTCTTGTGCTGAAAGGTGACAAGAGATTCAATCCTTGTGCTCCATGAGACTCGCTTGATTTGAAGTACTGTCCATTTAACACAAAACTGTACTCGTGTGTTTTTCAAAATTTGTGAGGGTTTTATAGTGTTGGATGGTCACAGCTTCTGGGAATAGCCACAGTCAGTGTTATATTTTTCATTTATTTTCTTTGAACAGTGTTTGAATGATACTTTGCAAAAGACTAACAAAAGGACGAATGTCCAGATTGTATTTCATATTTCACCACAAAATAAAATAAAATAAAACAAAAAAAAAATTTCTTTCTTTCTTTCTTTCTTACAAGAGAAAATAATTGTCCTTTGGGCAATTAATTAATTCATTAATTAAAAAAGCTATAAACCATAAATATAATGATTTATTCTTTAAATTGTAAAGTAAATATAGAGGTATGCATATATACATAACTCTCTTGAAAAGAATGTCACAATGCAAAAAAGGCTTCAAAATCTTTATGTGTAACTGACGTAAGCTAGTAAGAGCTGTTGCATGTAAACCTCATTGACCGACAGACGCTAGAGGCCGTGGCCTTTAGCCTCCTTGTTAGAGCACCCGCCTCCCACGCCAGAGACTGCGGTTCGAATCCTGCTCGTCACGGGGCGAGTAGAACCGCAACATTGTTGCCGTGACCTGGATGGAAGTGAGGGTAACCGACGTAGAGCTGTTGCGTGTAAACCTCACTCCGTTGATCTCAAAATGAGGTGCTCTAGCAACTGATTCTAGAGGCCATGGCCTTTAGCCTCCTTGTTAGAGCGGCCACCTCCCACGCCAGAAGCCATGATTCGAATCCCACTCAGAGCGGGTTGAGTAGGACCGCAAAATAAGATGATCCTATTGATCATTTAATATAATTATTTATTTATGTTTTACAAATAATTGATAGTTATTGATATAATTATTTAAGATGAATCACTTGTTGAATTGTAAGCTTAATGAATAAATTAATAAAAAAAGAAAAAGAAAAAAGAAAATGTATATGTATATATATATATATATATAAATGTATATAAATGTTATACAAACATAATTTTGTTTTATTATGATCTATATTTATTTATTTATTTGTGTGTGTGTGTGTGTGTGAAATATAACCCAGACCTGATATGAAATAATCATATTATTGTGCTTTTTCCAGTGCAGTTTGTATTGTTTATACTTTCCATGTATCTTATTAAATGTCAGATTTACCAAGGTACCCTTGCTTTGACGTAAGGAAAATGTAGCTGCATGTACCTGACACAGAAAGACTTTGCTAGAACAGGGAGCTTCATATTTCACCTTTTAGACATATAATCCAAAACAACCTTTCATACGAGAGGCTTCTCTTATCCCCTTTAATCTGAATTTAGATCGACTATATGCTTACACTCTCCAAGGAGAAACTCTGGATGCCACCATTTATCTTTTCTCTGGTACATTTAAAATAATTTGATTTAACAATCTAAAAAACCTAAAAGGAACACCTCTCCCTGTCGCACTAGAAAAAACACGGTATTGAAATAGTTTATTTGACCGTGATACTGCCACTGAAGTTACTCGAAGTGCAGAGGAACTGTCTACAGCGCGTTCTACTTGTTAGTGAGTCACAATTAACCAGAATAAGAAAACAAGCTGATGTTAATTGATCTTAACTGTTATT
Source organism: Barbus barbus (assembly GCF_936440315.1). Taxonomy (NCBI): domain Eukaryota; kingdom Metazoa; phylum Chordata; class Actinopteri; order Cypriniformes; family Cyprinidae; genus Barbus; species Barbus barbus. Next base: position 34,836,163 of record NC_136735.1, read on the forward strand.
TCAAAGGAATAATTCACCCAGAAATATGTACTAAACATATAAACAACTTTTGAGCATGTACTAAAAATGTAGGTTTCTTCATCAAAACAGATTTGGAAATTTGTAGTACTCCATCACTTGCTCACGAATGGATCCTCTGCAGTGAATTATAAAGCAAAAAAGCTGCATGTTTGTGACAAACAAATCCAACCTTAAGACTTTTTTTCATTTCAAACTGTTGTTCCTGGCTAAAATATTAATTTTCTATCCATAATATTGCTTTCTCCAGCTAAAAGGCCATCTGGTCTGAATCAGGAGAGAAATCTGCACAAATCAAGCACCGTTTAAAAGTGAAAACAGTTAAAAACAGTTCTAAACCAATATATGGGTGGATTTTGATGTTAGAGAGGATAACAGGAGATGTACTTTTTTCACCGGAGGAAGCGTTGTTAAAGCACATTTTCACTTCTCAAGATGTTAATTGGCATACTGTAGTGGTGTGGATATCGTGGTGTTTTTATCAGCTGTTTGGACTCTCATTCTGATGGCACACATTCACTGTAGAGGATCCATCGATGAGCAAGTGATGTAATGATGCTTTTTCTCAGATCTATTCTGATGAAGAAACAAACTCATCTACATCCTCGATGATCCGAGGTAATCATATTTTCAGCAAATTTTAGTTCCTTTAAATCATAAGAGCCATAATCCAGACAGTAGCCTATATCTGTCTTGCTTTCTAGTAAAATATATAAACATTCTTTAAACACAATACATTTGCTAGAGAATCAAAATTGTGTAAGATACTTTAGTCTAATAAGATTAGATTGAGGTATAGTTTGTACACTCTCTTTTACTCTTTTTTGCATGCACAATCATGAGGACACACACTACTGTACATGAAGTCCCATAATTAAAATTAACCCTTCCCGCAGTTTGCTTAAGGACAAAAAAAAAAAGAAAATGCAGTTTAGAATTCATTTAAAATAACATTATCTTGTCTTTACCGCCTACCACGTGAAATGGCCTTAATGAATGCTGATAGATTATCTGATTCAGAGAGAACATTTAAAGTATTTTAACTGCTACATTATTTAGAGAAATAAGACTTTGAATAAAATCACCAGATTTAATTATAGTAAAGTGCTAGATTTATGCATCACATTTTTTCACCAGTTCTGTCTGAAAACAAACAAATCATAATGCCATTGGAAGAGCAGATCAATTTCAAACTCTGGTTCCCATTTTATATTAGGTGGCCTTAACTGTCACAAATCCGGTTTGTGGTCTTTTGTCTGACTGCCACAAGAGGTCGGCTCGCCATCATATTGATTCTCACATTACACTGGACTGCACTTCCCATCATCCATTGCACTGATTGCACATACACAGCTGATTGCACTAAGTACACCCAGCTGTTTCAATCACACGCTCACACATGAGAACTATCACACAGTCACGCACCCTACTTAAACTATGGACTTCCTTTCACAGATCGCCGAGTATTGTTCTGTGTTTAGCACTCTCCAAGTTTTAGATGCCTTACCAAGCCGTTCTGTGTTTATGTTTAGCTTCGAGTATTGTTCTGCATTTATCACTCTCCTAGTGGTAGCTGCTTTACCGAGCCATTCTGTGTTTGTTTAGTTCCAGTATTGTCTAGCGTTTATCACTTTCTTAGTGATAGCTACATTACGGAGCCCTTCCGTGTTTTCTTAGTCTTAGTTTAATTTATTTTGTTTATAGCCTCGTTTCCTGATTCCTGCTGATTATCTTGGATTAACCTGTTAACCTTCAACCCCATTTGTGGCCTCGCAGGTGAAAATAACCTACCTGAATTAAAATGGTAACAGTTTGTGACAAAGTGTGCTTACACAAACAAATTAGGTATCTTTTGAAAGAAGAGACTCTGGGCTTTACTATCTATCATCCAGAGTTGATAATGCTCAAAAAGATAAAAAGTTATAGACACTGACGTGCCTTGAAAAATATTTTTCCACACTGAATGTTTTTTTATTTCATATACAAATACATGAAATAAGTCCTGGAGCAATCCAGAAAAGTAATGGCTCGAAAGCCACATGTCTCATGTGTTCATATTTCAAATTTGAAGAAGATACCATGAAAAATGAGATTCCTGCAATATTTTTTCTGAAACTATTTATAGTCCCCCCACCCCCCTGTTTGAGGAAAAATAACCACCAAATGGATTACAGAATTATACAAGCTATTTTAGTCATTATACATGTTCCTGCATAGTTTTTCAATTATAAAATAATAGACAGATTTATTTGAGCACTAAAAAATACAAAAATAATTATTTGAGTAATAAAAAAGGAAAAAAAATAGAAAAAAATGCTTTGTATATAGTATGTATACTGAAGTATTCTTCGTTATTCGTTATTACAATGATAAATATCACTGCCAGACGTGAAGTGATATTGCCAGACATGGTCATAGAGTCAGTAAACACACGCTGATGTGCTTCCATTCAGATTATAATCAAACAGATGGGCCATATAATCAATAATAGCTGATCAATGAATCACAATGATAGCCGTCATAGAGTCGCTAATAAACACGCTGATGTGCGTCCATACAGATTATAATCATGCAGACACGGCCACATTCCCCACACAATACACACACACACACATATAAAAAATGTAGAAGAAAAAAAACAGTTTTTTATGGATAAAGCAGATCGCTAAGTTATGCCCCGCTCAGATGACAGCGTGCGTCACAGAAGCGTCACTGCCGGCAGGAGGGAGCGCCAAATTCAAATAATCTATATTCCGCTTTTCTGAGACTTTTTTTTCCGTAGACGGTCTCGTTATATTTGTAAGACCGTATTCTACAACATCGTTTTGTTTTTTTACCACCAAGACGCTGTTTTTGAGCGTAATTTATTCCATAACGGACGCGAACAATAACTCTCTGAAGAAATGAAATGTAAACAAAGGAATATTCCTCCTTATTACAACGTTATTGTTTCGCTGGACTAAAAGTGCTCGCTGGGATGTTTTTCTGTGGACCCTTACCTCTCTAACTAAACTGGGATTTACGCTGTTCGGACTCTGCTTATACCTCGTTTGGATTATTGCTCAGGTTATTGGACTACCCCTCTTCTCAAGACCGCTGGATATCGTTCACTGATCATAGACCCACACTCGCCCTAGGATTACTCCATGTCTTGGCTATGCCATACTTGTTTGATGTTGTTCGACCCTGCCTGTGATTATGACCACATCTCTAAATAACAGCCTTGCAAATGGATCCGCACGTCTCACGTCTCATCGGCTCCGTAACATTAACTACTATGTACTTACATTTAAATTGATAATTTGATGCAATGCAATTATTGTGTACATACATATTATTACATTGTACTTATATTTAAAAAAAAAACCTATATGTAGTTACATCTGTAATTATTTTCTGTAATTACATTTATAATTACACTGTTGACCCATCCCTTAAACCTACCCATACCACCAAACCTGTCCCTAACCTTACCCATATCCCACCTCAAAGCAGCAAAAGTGTGTTGCAATACAGTATGACCACGATAAGTACAATGGGCCTCATTCATGAAACACGAGCAGAACGAATTTTTGTGTAAATCGTTCGTAAAGCCGTTCTGACGTAAATTTTCGGATTCATAAAAATGTTCGTATTTTCAAAACGTTAGTTGCTACGAAAGAAATTTACACCTGCTCCCTACCAGGTGTAAATGGTGCGTAAAACATCCGAATGTTTTGCTCACTGCTGGAGAGATGGCGCTACATTTTAATAAAAATATTTAGGCCTACCTTACATAATCACGTATGTATCACGCAGCATTTTTGTAAAATAATATACAGTAATTATATACAGTATGTTGTGTTTTTGATTTTACTATTATTATGAACACCAGTAATAGAATCTGCAAACTTAACACTTAAGCCTAATTAAATAATTAATTTCTTCTGTTAGGGATGTATAATTAGACTTACAATTATTACAAAAATGGTTTTCTATAAAATCGTCAGAATCAGGCATAACAGTAAACATTTGCTATAGCTGATATAGCGCTATTGCTTGATTTGGCAGACGCTGCATAAAAGACGTATTTTTAGAGACCGTGCAGACTTGCTTGCAGAGAATGATGACTGGTTGATTAGTCGTTTCAGACTACCCAGACCACTTCTTTTGTATTTATGCAATATATTGGAGGCCAAACTCAGAAGGGAAACCAGAAGATCCCACAGCATTCCTGCACACTTGCAGGTGCTGTCCGTGCTTGGTTTTTTGGCAACAGGAACATTCCAGCGGGAGATTGCAGACAGGTCAGGAATATCTCAGTCGCATCATCCCAGATGTTCTTGATGGCCTAATACGGCTACTGCCTCAATATATAAAATTCCCCTATAATCTGGTTCATCAGTTGGAGGTGAAGCAGAGATTCTTTGCAATTGCAAACCTGCCAAATGTCATCGGGGCAATTGACTGCACACATATTCGCATCAAGGCGCCATAAAAGTCCAGGTGCCGTAGAAGTTATGGGTCTGGTTATCGCTTCAGTGGTCTCATGGCCGGACACAGTTGGCATTTGTCTGTCTTTACAAAGAATAAAAAAAATAAAAATCAGCTGAAAAGTGCATTTCCTCAAATTATTATATCTCTTAGTTTTAACACTTTCAAATTGACCTAAATAGTTTAATAAAACTGTAGCCTTACCACCTGACTGTGGCGAAGTGTTTTCCTGCAAGGGAGGTTCATCACTGTCACCATCGGGAATTATACCTGACAGAGAGGGTTCACCGAGTATACTGATGATGCGTTCATCGCATGCAGATACGTTCGATGATGATGATGGTGGTCCTCCTCCTGTTTGTATACGATTTTGTCGAAATGAAGTAATGCGTTTTTTGCAGTCAAGCTTCATGTCGAACCATTTCCTTTTAACTTCCGGGACAGTTCGATTAACAGATGAAACTGCAATAACAGCATCTGTAATGTGCTGCCAAGATTCCTTTTTTTTTTAGGACCTGATAGTCCAGTATGTACACTTGAAAATAAAATGTTGCGTTTTGAATGCACTTCTGATATTAAAACTTCAATTTCTGCATCTGAGAAATTCTTCTTTTTCATTCGCTTTTGAGAGGACATGATGAAATCCTTATTTTCGTTTCATAATATGATGCCCATATATAGTTGACAGTCGTAATTCATAGGCGGGGATTATGCTAATTGTGAATGAGCGTGCACGAGCGCCCTATTTACCAATGATTGGAATTCATTAACACACGCATGTTTAACTATCAAATCGGACGTTTACGAAGCGTTTGTGAATCCAGAGGAGAGTTTTCGGGAAGGTCTGTTTTACGCGCAAATTACTCGGAATTTACTCCTATATTTACGAATGTTTCATGAATGAGGCCCATTGTACGTATTTTTTGATGCAAGTACATAGTAGTTAAGGCCACCTAATATAAAGTGTGACCCAAACTCTTCCTGTCCCATTAACCCTAAGACACAAACAAAGACATCCACTATTTCTGTTTTTTTGTTTTGTTTAGTTTTTTTCTTCTCATAAATGGGTCTTTTCAGGAAAGTCACAATGAAGTTGTCTTTGATCACGTGAAAAGTAATTTTTTTCTAAATTAATTTGCTAATTTGGGGTGGAATTGACTACAACACACATGTGAATTACTATCAAGAGTGATTGAAATGTTGTACAGATTAAATGGTTTATTGTTATTTTTAAAGTGACTCTACTAGCTGTTTTAAGTTTCAGTTTTAGTTATTTTAGTATAAACTTATTTTACCTCAGTTAGTTGCCAAGGCAACATTTCTATTTTTTTTTTTGTTTAAGTTTAAGATTTTCGTCTAATATTTACATCTATTTTTCCAGCTTTATTTAAAATAGAAATAATTTTTCACACTTTTATTTCCAGTTAACATGAACAACACATAGGCAACTTGACATATCTTCAGTATCTTCTCTTGAAAAGCTTTAAGTACACTTTGTTTCTACTTTCTTTGCCATGGGTTAAGAGTCATTATATTATCCTCATTGTCTCTGTGTCCGTAACTCTAAAATAGTCTCTTTGTTGATGGATAAGAACCATTAGATATTGAAAAGCCTCATCATTTACTTAGCAAGTAGTTTCACAATTCTGTATTAAAGTTTTAGTAAAAAGTTTCACTTCATTTCTTATTTCAAAGAGAATAAACACTGTATTCTCTGTAATCTGTTATGTGTTATCTGCCTTCCGTAGCAGCACGGCCTTTTATGTTTTATTCATTACAGCTTGAAGAATAATGATTATGATTGAAATGTAATTCGCAAAACTATTTACTACAAGATTATTTTCATTTTCCCCTGTTTTTCCACCATACACATTATTCGTTTGGTTTCATCAATTTATGGAAAAGCACCCTCAGTCATTTCCTCGTTGAAGTGATTGATTTGTTTGTCATGGATTGACAGTTTTCTTGTGCATTATTGTACAAAGCTCAGCGACCACAATTAATGTAATTTCAGCAGCAGTCGGATTGGTAGTTAAGGCAGCGTACTTTTGCAATGACCCTTTTTTCAAGTTGTCTCTTTTTGTGAAACGGGAACACGCCCCTAAGTAAAACTGTCAAAACATACAAGGTCTTTTTGGTTGATCTAATGTGCATCCATTCAAACTTTCACATGCTTTAGAAATACTGATGTGAGAGATTTCACCTCATATTCCCTCCATGATTCAACCCTTCAGTTTACAATACCAACTCAGGCTCAATTGAAATGTGTGACTTTGCCTACATTTCTGCAAATAAATAAATACAAATAAATAAATAAATAAATAAAAAACTGAATTATGTTGCTTTGGGTAGATTTTACAGAATTTTTCAGATGGCACATCTATAAGAGGTGCTATTAGTGACTTTTTTATTGTAGATGCAATTTTATTAAAAAGTGCAGTCATGAAAAAAAAAAAAAAAAAAAAAACGTCTGTGGATACAAAATGATTGCAAGATGATTTTGCATTGCTTCTAGCACATTTCTAAGCTAAACGTCCAGCCTCGGGTGTTAAAGAGAATGTCTAATTTTCTCTGAAACAGTTAAAAGATTGTTGCAATTGTGTGAAAAGAAAATAGTTTTGTTTTGGGGGGCTTTTTGTACATATTACAGCAGTTCAGAAATGAGGAAATGAGTGAGTTCTGCTAAACGGTTGATGGTCTTTTCACACCACCTACACCTAACCGATAGTGTTAAAAAATGTAAACATGAGATAAAACATTTGCTGTAGCAACTGTACTATTTTTACTCACTAGTCTTTGGGCTTTACCAGGCCACAGAGCAAGTTTACCACATATGAACAGACATACATATGGAGATTATGTGATGCAAACATAACAAAATAAAACATGAAACATATTTGCTGAAGCAACCATGCCATTTTAGCTTTCTTATACAAGGCTTTGAGCTCTTTTGTGTTGTGTTGTGACTTTTGAGTGCTCCATAGTGCAAGTGCAATGATGTACCAGGTGTGCTACTGAGCAAGTTTACTATATCAGGAAAGCCATACATAATATGCTGGTTATGAGATGCAAACATCAAATTGTATTAATAAACAAATTATGCACTATAGTGAAATTGTTCTGAGAGCATAACATAGTATTCTGCAAGGAACTGCACAAAAATAAGTGTTTATCAATCAACAATCTGCCCATAATCATAATTTCTGTGAAAAGGAACAAAACGTCATGTTTTACAGCCTGTGGTTATCATTTCACCTGGAAACTGCTTTGAAATGTATGTATAGGTACATTTTTTCAGCTTTGCAGAAATGTAGGCATGCAGACTCACACATTTCCAACGAGCCTGAGCAGAATGCAGTGTAAGTCAAGCAAGGATAAAGCAAAATAGCTCCCAAGAATCTTTGGTGCGTTGTGTCCACCCAGTTCTTCTTCCCCCATCTAAACTGTGTGTCCTTTCCACACAAACATCTAGGTTGTTATGTCCTGAGGCACCAAGACTTTGACAGGAAGGATCTGTCTGGCATGTCTGCAGTAATTAGCACTGACTTCTTCAGAAGAGACTCAAGCAGTGCTGGGGCGTCTCTGTTATGTGCAAACGTCTAGGCAGATACTGACCAAGCTTTTTGGTGCTGCAACTAGACTGACCTTGCATGGAGCAATTTGCTAAGCAGGATTTGTCATGCAGTGTTTCCTGACAGTTTATCAAAGGATTATAGAGTAAACAGCGAGATGCATGCATTGTCTTCATTCTGTGGGTTTGATGTCTTATTCCAGGGTTTTATTAAATTTTATTTGAAGTCCAACACACTGGTTAAATACTACTGATATTGAGAACTATGGTTGGTCAGTTTAAGTTTCAGCTTTGTGATCCTTTTGACCTGAGATTCAAAGCCAAATTGCAGGGGGTTAAAAATTACTTCAGAAAGATGGCAGCATCTTAATGTTACTTTTACACAGAGATCGGTGGGTCTATTCGTCAAATCTGTTGACTTTAGCTGTCTTTGTTGCATTATGTGCCAGTGGTGACCATTCAAAAATGGGGAAAGAGCACTTTTCATTTTTTTTCTCTTTTCAATTTATAATCCCCACCCCACTTCTCAGAGATATTTTTAACAAAGTGCTCTCCCAGTGGTGCAGTGGAGGGTATATGTGCATTTTTCAAGTCATTTCCAGGTAATAAAAAGAAGTTTTATTAAAAAAAGATTCTGAATAATGAAGTGTTAAGTAAGCTAATTGATAGCATTTATTACACTTGCTAATATAGATTAGGTCATTAAATATATTCTGGCTTATTCTGTGATAACAAAATAGGGGGGAAATATACTATATAGGCTAAACAAATATTAAAATTGTCATTAGGAAAATATTATAAATTATTGGTTATTGTCCAGCAGGGTATTTGAATTCTCAGCCAATTAAAAGCAAGAGGTAGCCTAATAATTAATAATAATAATAATAATAATAATAATAATAGTCGTTATAAAACCTGTAATTATACAAAAAAGTTATTATTAGACATTCCTGTCCCCCTCACTTCTGAAATTGAGAAATGTTGGTTTGTTTCAAATAGAGATCACAATTATCCAATAATTCTGAACAGACAACTAAACAAAATAGCATGTAATTGACTAGAGGTTCTAACAAAATGTCAGTTGCTGCAGTCTATTTATATATTTGTATATTGATTTAATTATTTATTGCAAAATCTGCATCTCTTTTGTGGATAATATTATTGTCATAATGATCCTTACTCAAGCTGCAGAAGTACAAATATTACTGGCCCATTTTGGAGTGAACTAAATATGCAAGACACTGTTTATGACACAGGTCGTTCATCCTTTGGTGGACCGTTTAAAAGAAAAATGGGGGCATAAATAAGAGTATACCCACTTCTCCAGGCACCACTACACCACTGGGCTCTTCCTTGTATTTTATGTGATTTCTGCGACTTATTTTCTGTGTATTTTCTAAACCCCCTCCCACCCCCCATAACCACCAAGGGGGAACGCCAAACCCCCTCACACACCCACCAGCCCATACCACCCCATAATTCACAATAATGTAATAACCAGAAATGGGGGCACGATTTACCTTGACACCATTCATTGTCAATACTGAGGATAATCCTTTTTTATACCCTAAGCAGGCAACGTACAGAAACCTGCACAGAAACTACGCACACCTCCAAATGACCAGGTACTCTGTCTCTCTCCAGCCGATGTAAGGAAGACCCTATCCAGGATTAACCCACGAAAGGCCCTGAAAACATACCTGGACGTGTTCTGAGAGACTGTGCTGCACAGCTGACGGATGTCCTAACAAACATCTTCAACACCTCGCTGAGCCAGGCAGTCGTCCCCATGTGTCTCAAATCCACCTCCATAATTCCAGTACCAAAGAAGTCACCTGTGTCCTGTCTGAATGACTATTGTCCCATAGCACTCACCCCAATCATGATGAAGTGCTTTGAGAGGTTAGTCATGCATCACATCAAGTCCAGTCTCCCAAACACGCTGGACCCATTCCAGTTTGCATACCGTCCAAACTGTTCCACGGACGATGCAATATCCACATCACAGAGGATCTCACCTGGACCACCAACGTCACGTCACTCAACAAGAAAGTACAACAGCGCCTCCACTTTCTCCGCCGGCTGAAAAGGGCAAGTCTCCCTCCACCCATCCTCACCACTTTCTACAGGGGCACCATTGAGAGTGTGCTGACCACCTGCATCAATGTGTGGCATGGGAACTGCAGTGTTGCTGACCACAAGACCCTACAACGGACAGTGAACACTGCCGCAAGCATCATTGGTGCCCCTCTCCCCTCCATCCTGGACATTTTCCTTGCACGATGCTCCAGTAAGACATCCAGCATCGTGAAGGACCTCTTCCAGCTCCTGCCATCAGGTAGAAGGTACTGAAGTATCAAAGCTCGCTCTGTCAGATTGCTCAACAGCTTTTTTCCCCAGGCTGTGAGAGCCCTGAACTCAGCCAATAGTATTTATAGTATATGTATAGTCAGATGGTTAACTGTTAGCTCTATTGTTTTTCCTATACTTGCATTGTTGTATGTTTATCTTATGCCTAACTAGTATGTAGCACCGTGGTCCTGCGAGACACGACATTTCGTTCCATTATATGTCCACACATGTAGCAGAATGACAATAAACCTTGACTCGACTCGACCGTGTCTCAGGAGATATGTATATTTCAAAATGCGATAAAAAACAACACAAACAACATATGACTTTATTTTCTTTTTCAACATGTCAAGACAATGTTCACAATTAATACTAATAGTTTTATTGATTTTTTTGCTGCAAAAAGTAAGATTAATATATGCCTACTTTCTACATTTTCTGAATGTTTAGCCCCATGGGCGGACATGTTGGATTTAGGTCAAACTGACAAAACGAGCACAGAAAATGTGAACCAAGTGATGTGATCCCCATACTCCAAACAACCTCAACTATGAGAATGATAACAGTATCGGACGTAAAATTCTTCCTTGTGCCTCCTACAGGAGACCAAGTAGTATGTATTTTGTGGTACACGTTGCCTGCTTTAGGGTTAAAACCCTATATGCTTTGGTTCCAGAGATATTGGCTCAAGCTCAATATGGCTTTAGGGGTACATCGTTAAATTGTATACATATTCAGTGGTACAAAACCAAATGTGGGTCAATTTGCAAAGATATGATACTTCTTTTCTTTTAAAGAGGAATGTCTGAAGAGCAAATAATGTTGAAACTAGAGATGTATCTTGTTTCCTTCTGTCAAAACAACTGCATCGAACATAACTGTCCAAGTACCATAAATATTATTTGTCCCAAGTTTGCGTGCCTATAACTCAATAAGTATTAAAAACCTCACAATATAATTTTAGATTCTACTTCTTAATAAACTTTCCTTTCGGAATCTTCATTTTCAAGGCCCTCCACCGTTCAGAGTCAAAGATAGGGGGGTCTCAATGAGGCTCCAGATTGTTGAATATTACCCATTTTCAGTGGTCAAAAACCAAATGATGGTCAGTTTGTATACAGCCAATACTTATTTAAATTTTAAGAACAATGTCTGAAGAATACATGATGATGTTGGAATTAGAATTGTATCTTGTTTACCTCTATATGCTAAAAATGCACTGACATGGACAAGCTGAGGCACATTGCCTTTTTTTGTGTCTGAGTTTGTGAAAAGTGCCAATCACGCAGTCACCCTGTGACAGATAAAATGTAATTTGGTTGGTTACTCTGTATTATATATAAATGTTAATGTAATAAGTTCAAGTATTCATAGGCTCAATCTCACAGAGAGTTAACTGTGACCTTTGACAAAAAACACATTTGTGGAATATAACATTAAGGATTTTAGACACTGTATTTCATTTATATATGGGGTATTGATCCACTCAGTGGTTTTTGATGTCAAGTACAAGATGGTCTTGAAACCCCAACTTCTAGCTGTTTTAGTAATCCCACTTACATCACAATGTGAGGAGAAGGGCAGTTTGAATCATTATGCAATGAGTGTCAGATCAGGACATCATAGATGTAGAGGCCAGATGGGAATACTTAGTGACAAATCATGCTGACTCCAACATGCTGGAACGAGGGGCCAAATTCTGCCTCAGGATTAAATTTGACCCAAGTGCATGAACAAAGATGTACTAAGAAATGTACTTTGACTTTTGCGGAGGCATACATCATGTTTAGATATAAGTGTTCAAGTTTTCATTACTACTATGCATTCACCTAAATGCGTATGCAAGTGCACACATATATTAGCTTTATACTTGTGTTAGGCAAGGCAAGGCAAGTTTATTTATATAGCACATTTCATACACAGTGGTAATTCAAAGTGCTTTACATAAAAGAAAGTGAAATAGACATTAAAAATCAATAAAAACATGGAAATAAAAATTATAAAAACAAGGAAATTTAAGATGATATAGAAATTGATTTAAAATGAATTTAAAGAAAATGATTATACATAAAATTCATTGCAGTCAGTTTGGACATATAGCACAGTGCTCATTCAACAAATGGAACAGTTAAACAGATGAGTTTTGAGTCTTGATTTAAATGTGGCTAATGTTTTAGCACATCTGATGTTACATGATGTTATACTGATGTTACATACTCATATAGTGTTTTGAGTGAAACGACCATGTGTTCAAGACCACATCAAAATTGCATGTAAAATAAAGTTTTGTGTCTAGCTCACCCATTTAACAGCAAAGTGTGTAATTATGAAATGTAAACATATTGCTTAATATGCATGTTTAAAAAAATAAGATGTGAATAACTCGCATCACAGAAACAATATTGCCCATTATTTAGTCCAAAAAATAGTTCCAAACAAGCCACAGTGAAACAAAATGTTTTTGAGTGATCTGGCTGAATAAATGATTCAGTTACTCACTCATTAAGACAATAAATTGTTTCTTTACCGAATGAACCAAAGTTTATAAATGAATCAGAAGAGTATGATTCAATGAATCATTCATAAAGACTGCTCACTTGTTTCGTTACTGAATGGATGAATCAGTTGAATGAATGATTCATTGACTCATTCAAGTTATTTGTTGCCACCTACTGATGTAACCATGTAACCTACATAAATCAGTATATTAGCATTCAATAGCACTTTATATTGTTAATATATGTTGGAATATGTGCAAAAATAGTGTAGGATTTACATTTAAATTATTTTCACTCAAACATTGCTTGTAAATTTTGTAAATTATCAAAATGACAAATAATAAAACAGTAAATATGTAATTTACAGGTTTGAAAAAAATATTCAAATAACAACAATATGCAGTTTTATTGCATGCTTATATATACACAAATACTTACGATAAATAATATAACAGCCTATTATAATATCCTCTTTCTTTCCGCATGCAATTTTTATGCATAGAAAGACCACTTGTTATGATTGGTTTTTATTTCATATCATCTTATTCATCCTTCAAGTCCCTGCTTAAAATTCCAGGTCACATCGCTTGGATTGCAACAACTTAAAGGTTTGGGTCTTTCATCTACTAAATCAGATCTTAAGCACGTCTTTGAAGAAATTTGTTGCTGGACCACAATGCTATGTGGCCAAATTGCATTGGCATCAATACCTCCACACTTACGAGTGTGCAGTTTACTGCTGTTCCTCCTCGTGTGTGCTGTGAATACTGACAATGCTAATGGACCTCAATGTTTCATCAGGGAAAATATGTCTGGATGGCAAAAGAACACTGCCTAGATGAAGATCAAAAAGGAAATTTTATTTTTTAAATCATATATTCAAGGCTGATGTGCACAAAAATGGCCTGTGAAAAAGATTAGGATTAAATAATACCATATGATTATTTTAAACCGCAACAGCAATGCTCTGAGCCATGAAGAACTACAGTTGATCTGTCTAGACAGAGGATCTAGGATTGCAAAGTGATGGTAAAACACATCAAACACACAAACAAAAGCTGATGAGAAACATACGCAAACATGTGGACGCAGACACAAATGCACAAATACTCAAATCAGTTACCCTAAAATACCTGCAGGTTTGTCAAATTTATATTTTGCTTTTTTTTTTTTTTTTTTTGCCACAAAATAAAAATATGTAGCTAATTGTGCCATTTTATCTTGTAATTAATACTTTTTTTCTTGCAAGTTTGTATAGTTCAGACTTTTCTTTTCAGAATTGCAATTTTATATTGCATAATTACGAGTTTATATCTGAAAATTCTGACGTTTTACTCAAAATTGTGAGGAAAAAAGCTCAAATAGTCTCAATTACCTTTTTTTATTACTTTGTGCTGGAAACGGGCTTCTATATTCATTATCAAAATATGGGGTACAATTTTACAATAAGGTCCCATTACTTAACATTAGTTAACTAACATTAACCAACAATGAGCAATACATTAGTAAAGTTATTTATTAAGTTATAAGTTGTTAACAGTTGTTAGCTGAGGTTCATAAAATAATAATAAAAGGAACACTTTTTTTTTAAATAGGCTCATTTTACAATTCTCCTAGAGTTAAACAGTTTTTACAGTTTTACAGTTTTTGAATCCATTCAGCCGATCTCCGGGTCTGGCGGTAGTACTTTTAGCTTAACTTAGCAGAGATCTTTGAATTTGATTAGACCATTAGCATTTGGTCATCAAAAAGGACCAAAGAGTTTTGATAATTTTTCTATTTATGAATTAACTCTTCTGTAGTTACATTGTGTACTAAGACCGACAGAAAATTAAAAGTTGCGATTTTCTAGGCCGATATGGCTAGGAACTATACTCTCATTCCAGCATAATAATCAAGGAACTTTGCTGCTGTACCATGGGTGCAGCAGGCGCATTAATATTACACAGCACCTGAAAGTAGTTCCCAGCTAGATAACTAGTTATGATATAGCTGGGGACTACTTTCAGGCAATGCGTAATATCACTGTGCCTGCTGCACCCATGGTACGGCAGCAAAGTTCCTTGATTATTATGCTGGAATGAGAGTATAGACCCTTTTAGGGCCGACGTCACGGTTACGTCACAGCGCTAGCTGGAGGCAGCCAATTCAAACCAGCGCAGTTTCGGCTACATAAGGAGCTTAAAATAGCTGCTGTCTCCACCCCACTGCCGGCTCCAGCCCTTCCGTCTGCCCGTCGCTGAGGGCGCCCTCCTGCGGCCTCCACCTCCGCATCTGCTCGGCCACAGCAGCTGCCTTCACAACGGCCGCAGCATGGAGCTGGCCACAGGAAAGTGGCACAGCCCGGCTCCGCCCCTGCCAAGCCCGTGAAGCGTCAGGGCAGGCGGTGTCCCTGAGACGGGCGACCCGGAGTCTTTGGATCCTGCTGTTCAGGAGAATCTTTTGTTTCCTTTTTGTTCTGCTCCGCCAAAACCTCAAAAAAAGAGCATTTTCCTTTTTCTCCGGGTCCCAAGAGGGCAAGGATGGCAGTGCACGAGACACAGTCTCCACACTCCTGTCCCCCTCTCCTTTCTCCTTTCGCCAGTGGGCAGCAGGGTCCGGTCCGAGCACGCGATGCCTTCTCCCGCACCCCGTGACCAGCCGTGGAGCCAGGTGAATGTCACACTGTGCACTCAGACCCCACTTCGGGACGCGCTGCCTTCCGTGTCAGGTCCCTGTGCTCCACTTTACTGCCCCACCACGGTTACATCGGTGACTCCCCTGGTCCCGCTTGTACGGTCTCTGGAGGCCTGGCTAACGCTCCCCAGGCCGTCTCGCTGGCTTCTAAGAACCATCAGACTCGGCTACGCGATTCAGTTTGCCTGGCGTTATCCCAAGTTCAGGGGCGTTCGGTTCACCTCTGTGTTGAACAAAGATGGCTCTGTCTTGTGTGCAGAAGTCGCGGTCCTGCTGGCGAAGGACGCGATAGAGCCGGTCCCTCCAGCCAAGATGAAGTTATTGTTCTACAGCCCCTACTTCATCGTACCCAAGAAAGGCGATGAGTTACGACCAATCTTGCACCTGCGCGTTCTGAACCGGGCCCTTCACAAGCTCATGGCTCAGATAGACCTGTTTGCCTCCCCGGACATGTCCCACTGCCAGCTGTTTTACTCCCTGTCCGAGGGGACCCTCGGCACGGACACGCTGGCACACAGCTGGCCTCTGGGCCTTCGCAAATACGCGTTTCCCCCAGTGAGCCTTCTTGCACAGACCCTGTGCAAGGTCAGGGAGGACGAGGAGCAGGTCCTTTTGGTGGCGCCATACTCACCCAATTGGACTTGGTTCCCAGAACTGATGCTCCTCGCGACATCCCTTCCTTGTCAAATTCCTCTGAGGAGGGATCTCCTTTCTCAGAGAGGGGGCACCCTCTGGCACCCGCGTCAAGACTTGTGGAATCTCCACGTGTGGTCCCTGGACGGGACGCGGAGGTTCTAGGTGGGCTAACTCCAGCGGTAGTAAACACCATCACTTCGGCGGGAGCCCCGACTACAAGACACGCTTACAGGCTGAAGTGGCACCGGGAAGACCCCCTGAGATGCCCAATCACGGTCGTTCTCTCTTTCCTGCAAGATGGGTTGGAGCAAAGGCCGTCTCCCTCCACCCTCAAAGTGTATGTTGCCGCTATTGCCATGCATCCCGATGCAGTAGACGGTGAGTCTGTGGGGAAGCACAACTTGGTCATCAGGTTCCTCCGAGGGGCGACGAGGTTAAATCCTCCACGCCCTCATCTGGTACCCTTTTGGGAACTCCCCTCGGTTTGACGGCCTTGAAGGAGGAGACTTGCCCACTGGATAGTGGAGGCTATAGTCTTGGCCCATCAGGCCCGGCATTTACCATGCCCCCTTGGTGTGAGAGCACGCTCTACAAGAGGTGTTGCTCCCTCTTGGGCTTTGGCACGGGGCCCCTCGATAGCAGACATTTGTAGAGCTGCCGGCTGGGCGACACCTAACACGTTTGCAAGATTCTATAATCTCCCTGTAGAGCCCGTGTCCTCCCGTATACTTGCCTCAGATGGCCAGTAACACTAGAACGCCGCTCTGTGTCAATCACGCTTGCTGCGCCATTTTCCTCTATGGACCAGATACGTGCGCTTTTATTGCTTCTCAGTTCAGTTCCCCGCGGCGAACCCTGTTGAAGTTCCTCCCACCCCCTCGGCAGTCAGGCGTGGCGGAGCACTCGTGGGTTTGCCCAAGGTCAGCCCTTGTGCTGGCCTAGGTGCCCGTGTGTAGTGATTCCCCTTCAGGTGATCCCACATGTGTATTCTTCCTCGGTACGGCTCCCCTCACGGTGAGCCCATGTCTTTCCCTGGCAGAGACCTTCTGCCGTCTCTGCTGTGTAGTTATCTCACCCCTGGCTGGCTGAGTCTACATCAGAGACTTCCATATGTAGTACTGCCCCTGGCCAGTCCATATGTGTAATCTCCACATGGTACCTCCTTACGCAGGATGTGGCTTCCGTAGCGTTCCTTTTCTTGGGGTACGCTTTCCCAGTGTTATCCATACCCACTGTACGGAACAGCAGTGGTTGTCATCTCTGCCTAAGCCCTGTCCTATCTTCCATCACAACTGGTGTGGGGGGACTTGCCGGCTTCCGCAGGGCACTGGAGGGAGTCAGCAATAGTGGCGTTTTCCAAGGGATCCCATTAGTCAGTCACACTGACGTTACGTCGAACGTGACTGACTGATAGGGAATGTCTCGGTTACATATGTAACCCTCGGTCCCTGATGTAGGGAACGGAGACGTAACGTCCCATTGCCACAGTTTCTGTACCACCGCTATACGGCCGGGGCACACAGTCTCGGCTCCTCAGCGAAAAGCTGATGTGCGTTTGCACGCACTCTCCTTTTATACCCGCACTGCGGGGCGGAGTGTGCGTGGTGAAACATTGGCTTGTTGTGAAACATTTCATTGGCTTGTTCTGTTAACACTCGAAGGTGATTGGGCTCTCGGGCAAGATCCCATTAGTCAGTCTCACTGACGTTACGTCTCCATTCCCTCCTTCAGGGAACGAGGGTTACATACGTAACTGAGACGTTGTTGACAAAACTGAGCAAAAACAGAAAACATTGTGTTTAAAATATAACACAATATTAACTTCTTATTTTCTGAACTGTTGTATAAAATCACTTTTGCACTAGTTATATTCAGAACAAACAGCACTCGTGTGATAGCGCTGGCTGCTCGTGTGTTATGCTTATCATATGATATAAATATGAGAGGAAAAAATGCATACAGGAGCATTTTTTGCCCCAATGTCTTCATTTTTATGGCATAACTGCATTTATGGAGTTGTTGCCCTGCATCATATTTATCAATAGTGAACTGTATGGACTGTGAGATAACGTACAGGTCTGGGGGTGGGGCCAGTGTGTTAACTGCTTTAAAATATTTTAATAATGTTATTTTTTCATAACTAATTAATTAAATTAACGAGTTAAACTGACAGCCCTAAATATAATATAATATAATATAATATAATATAATATAATATAATATAATATAATATAATACATTTTAAAAGGACAGCTTGTCCATTGATTTTGGCATTATCAGTGTTCGTTATTATCATTGTATTCCGAAAATATGAATAATGTATTGAAAAGTGCCTCCGTGATCAAAGTTTAAACGAAGAACAGACTGTTCAAATGTGCACACGGTGATATTCCCATAAATTTATAAAAGTAATTATTTTCTTTCCCCCACGTGGTTCATTTTAAAGTGTGATTGGTGCTAGGGGTTCAATCTAGATGTCTAAAACTCTCAATGATTGAGATATATACAATATTTCCAAAGTTATTTATTTCACTCAGGATTTCATCGATTTTCAGACTAGGCTTACATGCTCATTGTCTCTTGATTTAAAGGTCACGTCCTCCAAAGAGAGGAGTAGTGAGAACACACACTGCCATTCCATGTTAGCTGATGACACTCTCAGGCATTGATTCATAGTGAAGAACACGAGGCCGACGAATACTGGAATAAATCGCACTTAGAGCTGCATTAAATTATTATAGGTGGAACAGCAAACATAAAGGTTGCAAAATTTATCAGAAATGAATGACCAGAGATATGACCTTTTCATTGTGATGTTCTCTGTATCTTGGGAATTGGCATTGTGATGAAGTGTTTTGCCATTCTTTCACATCTATGTCAATGCGGAAGTGATGATGTTAGCAGTCCACATTGAGGCATGTCAAGCTTAAATTTTTTAAACCTGATGAGAATGTGGAGCAAAAATCATACTTGCATGGATGTAGTCTCTTTTTTTTCAGCTTTTTGTTCAAAATGTTGCTTTAAACTGTTGATAAAAAAAGAATGCATGAAGCTAGAATAAAATATTTTGGTTGTTGTTGATGCTCAGTTCTTTATTTTGTCATATTGCATGTTCCTATATTCATACAACAGAATATTCTGGGGCCTATGAAATTTTTGTGAAAATTATAAAAAATGCTGGCTGTGGCTGGCAACTTTTTAAAGAGTTAAATTTTTATTATAAGAAAATATCAATTTAGGCTTGATTTGTCCTCTATAATTTGAATCGGAGGTCTTTCAACCAATATTAAATCACTTTTATGTGTCTCTCAAAAAAGATATTTTTTTCTTGATAAAGCCGCATCAGAAAGTCTGAAGTAGTTTTAAAAAGCTTGAAGTTTGAAGGTTTTCGGTTTGAAATTTGAAGTAGCTTTAACATTTTAAGTTTGAAGGTTTTGAAGGCCATGCAGTCTATCAGAAAATATATAGACAGACAGACCATTAGATATTGAGATGCTGTAGACTGGTTTTTCAAATCATATTTTTTTTAAATCACTTGCTTAATATATGTGTTGAAATGTAATGTAAACTCAGCAGGAAACCATGTGCTACTATCTATTTATGCAAGTTTTTTTCCAGTCCTCAAATCTGATTTGCTGAGAGGAGTGTAATATTCTAGTGATAACAGAACTCCAGCAGTTTCACCGTTTGCATGGTGGATGCCCAAATCCGCTATAATTTTATGAATAATACTATTTTTGTGATGTACTTGTTTAGACCTCAAATATGCAGTTTGTTAATAAAGACTATAGGCCTCATTCATGAAAAAAGAGCAGAACAAATGTTTGTGTAAATCGCTCGTAAAGCTGTTCTGACGTAAATTTTCGAATTCATAAAACTGTTCGTATTTTTTAAATGTTAGTTGGTACGAACAGAGCCGATCTTCCCTATACTCAGAATACACAAGCTGCGTAGGGCCCCCGAAACCCCAGGGGGCCCCCTTGCTCTCAAAGATGTTTTAATTTTAGTTTTGTTTTTGAGTTTGGCCAGTGGTTATGAAAACATGAATGATCATTTATTTTAATGCAGTGCGCAGTCGCCCTTTCTACATAAAAATCTGTCTAATCATGTAACGTGAATGTCAAAGTCTCTTGCTCGAGACAAAAAAAACGAGTTGAAAGCATAGCGAGCCACGGCAGAGACACCGTTTCTCAATTGCTTTCCGCGAGCGCGATTCGAGACTGAGTGAACACAGACAAATGCGTTTCATTCATTCATTCATAACCACTCGTAAGCGCCTGACATTTTTCAGCTGGTTAAAAACTCTATGATGGACACGTTAATTGGATATGTATTGTTAGGCATGTGGCCTATTAGTCTTTTTTTGCATTTATGCAATATGCTGGCGCCAAACCTGAGAAAGTAGACCAGAATATTCCAGTGCATTCCTAGACACGCAATTTGCGTAGCTGTAATTCATAGGCGGGGATTATGCTAATTGTGAATGAGCATGCATGAGCGCCCTATTTACGAATGATTGGAATTAATTAACATACACATGTTTAACTATCAAATCGGACATTTATGAAGCGTTTGTGAATCCGGAGGAGAGTTTCGGAAGGTCTGTTTTATGTGCAAATTACTCCGAATTTACTCCTATATTTACG
This sequence comes from Barbus barbus, assembly GCF_936440315.1. NCBI lineage: Eukaryota > Metazoa > Chordata > Actinopteri > Cypriniformes > Cyprinidae > Barbus > Barbus barbus. The sequence continues at coordinate 34,857,033 of NC_136735.1, forward strand.
AATGTTTCATGAATGAGGCCCAATGTCTATTTGAAAATTTGCTCCAGTGTTTTCGGAGATGTGATCTCCAGGGCATCCGCCCTCATGATCCCACCAAGAGCAGCCTTACCTCGGCCACATCTTCTGGAATTTACAGCTGACTCTGATGTCTCTATAGTGGTTAAACATGGGATATAATTTGTTTTGCAACCCAATATACTTGATAGAGAATGTTTTTTTTTGTTTCAGATTTTAGGAAATATTTCGAGTAATATCGCACAAATTGCAGTATATCGTTTGAAATTGTCACTGTGTAAGTTAATGTGAGAGTCACCCAACAGAAATTAGAAAATATTGTTTCTGAGGCTTGTATCAAATAAATGGATGTGAACTTTTATTGTCTGGTTTTAGATCAGTGTTTTTTTTTTTTTTTTTTTTTTTTTCACACAGTTAACCTTCATGTCATGTTTCATTATGCAGAGTTTAATATTTTTAGGTTCTCGACTGAACCTCAACACAAGATTGGAGGTAATGTGAGGTAAAAGCATAAGAGGCAATCGTACATTTCCATCTTCATACCCAGCAGTACAAATATCACCAGATGAGCTGTGCGGAAGGCTGAGCTTGATGCCGTTTTCACACCCTTAAAGCAGAGCGTGACATGAACTTTAACAACCCTGTTGTTCAGATACTAGTCTCACCTCACTGTATAAATATTATTACCACTGTGAATATGAAGCATATGGACAGTTAGACGTGATTAAATCAGTTGGGCTGTGAACACACACAAACACTCACGGAAGGTAGCCAACATGCTCTTCATGCATTTTCATACATCTTCTTCGCAAGTGCCTATGGGAGGATGTTGCTGTACTTGGACATGAAGAATCACACATTATCGCTCAATTTCATTCAGATCAAATAAAATTGTGTTTGTATTTTGGATGTCTACATATGAATCAATGTTGCACTCAGTATGCTAATATTCATCAAATGGGTTTATTTATGTCAAAGTTATAATTAGACCAAGCCACAGCACGTACAACAGATTCATTTGAAAATAGCCTCTAGCGATGTAAAGTACAAATTAGCAAAATTGAGGGTAAAAATTCTCAATTTATTTTCAACAAGTTGCACCTTGATGGATTTTTATGTATGTATACGGGGTGCACTGATTTTTGATTTTGCATTTCATGAGCCCACTGCTGCTTCTCCTGCTTATTTGAAATGATTGAGGCAATTAGTTTGATTAATCTAAAGTGTATGAATCATGGGAAATCATCACAAATGTTTAGATTTTACAACTGCATTTTAGTTGCATCTTGAATTTGACATCAATCAGCACTTAATGTATGCTTCATACTCATGCCTGTTTTGCAGTACTGAATGAATTAATGAATGAATCCAAATCTGTTCTGATGAAGAAACAAACCAATCTACATTTTGGATGGCTTGATGGGTGAGTACATTTTCAATTTTTGGTAATTAAAAAAAGACTAGCAGGATGTGATCACCAATTAAAACTAAGAAAACCCTTTGAATATTCTCTAATATTTGAATAAATTATCTGCTAAATCAATAGTATAATGGGAACTATTTAAAATGCACTCAGAGTACATTTAAAATAAACAACATGACTGCAAAAAAAATAAAAAATAAAAATAAAAATAAATCTCTGGCCCTCTCTTAGGTTAAAGAATACCAGTGGATTTTATGCTACTGGTCAGCATGATATTGACCATTTCCACAGAATCTCTTGAGGGAAGGTAAATGTCACTAAATGTCAGCGTTGGTCCAAATGCCCCGAAAGCCAAATATTACCTTATTTATTATGCCTAGTACTTCTCAATAGGTTTAGTAAAACCTATTAACATTCTCTTCACTTTTTCAGGTCAATGCATTTGACACAATCATGCTTTTCAACATAAGAGTAGGCTGTCTGGAAAGTATTTGGGTTTTTGGTGACCTCAAATAATTTTGCACATAAATAATATCAGAATTGAACTTATTTACTTTAATGATCTCATTCCTCCACATTATTCTTCCCTATGTTTGCCTTGCTAATCTATTAATAAATTCCAACACATCTGGGGGTCCCACTTTAGATTAGGTGGCCTTAACTACAATGTACTTATATTTAAATGAATAAATGGTACAATGCAATTATTATGTACATACATGTTTTTACATTTTTTACTTATATTTTTAAAAATACCTATATGTAGTTACATCTGTAATTAATTTCTGTAATTACATTTATAATTACACTGTTGTCCCATCCCTTACACTTTAACCCACCCTTAAACCTACCCATACCACCAAACCTGTCACTAACCTTACCCATCTCCCACCTCAGTAGCAGCAAAAGTGTTTTACAATACAATATGACCACAATAAGTACATTGTACTTATTTCTTGATGTAAGTACATAGTAATTAAGGCCACCTAATATAAAGTGTGACCCATCTGGGATGCAATGCCCACTTTTCATGATGTAAATAAAGCCCCGCCCTACATTTTTTCGTATTGAATATCTAGGAATCAGATTACGGTGAAAAAATAGTTGTGAACATCCTTTCATGTTGTACTTCAAAGTAGAGATTCTTATTTGTATTCCGTTCACAAATTAACAGTTGAACTGTTTACCCAGATATCTATAAAATAAGATCCATTGCACAAAAGTCCGGCTTTGCTGCATTATAATAGTTCGACACCTACTGATTATCGTGGAAATCTGTGAAACCATCAAGAGTGTATTTTCAATAATTCATGATCCTCTATCAAGACGCACCTGGAACCGAATAACATACTGTATGATAAATCTTTGTTACTATAAATCTCACTCACATGCAATCAATAACATCTAAATGCATGTGTATCTGCAATCATCCATCATCATGAAGAATACAGATTTGATTCGGTTTTCTCTTTTAATGTCACCATGAAGAGGTTTTTCACAAACCGTTCGCTCTGCATTACGGTTATCATCTATGGCTCAACACAGTATGTCAGCTATGATGATCATGAGAGTTACATAGTGTAGAAGTGACTTCAAGAGCCATTCAACAGAGAGAGCAGTCACACAATCTGCATCTAATCTATAAGCATAAATCTCATACGAGTGGGACAGGATTGAGCTCTGGCTACAAAAGGCAATATCACTGTCCGCTAGCCATGCATTCAGTGGGACAAGCCCTTGAAATGGGCAGACGCTCCGTACCTGCAGATGCCGAGATGGGCTGCGGAGGAGATAATGCGTCTGACTGCAGGTCCAAATGTGTGATTTGAGGATGGAGATATGGATCAGTGCACTCTGGCACAATTTATTTTTCCAAAAAGCTGTTATAGTACAGTTATATCTTAGAGGGACATTCCAGCACACTTGTATAAGGAAACGTCACTGTAGTAGCTTTCATCCTACGCCACCGACACATCCCTCTTGTAGCGTATTCAGATGACATTCAAACGTCACACTGGCATTCAGCTGGATGCTTCAAGCTTAACTTTGATGGTTAAAATGAAAATACTGTCATTATTTACTCATCCTCATGTCATTCTTATTTATTTATTTATTTTAATAGAACATAATAGCGTGTTACATACCGTACCCTTCACGTTTGGGGTGTGTAATATTATTATTTTTTTTATTCATTTAAATTTATCATTACTTTTATTTTATAAAATTAATTAAAATGTGACAGTAAAGACATTTACATTGTTCTTTAAAAAATAATAATAATAATAATAATAATATTTTAAATAAATGCTGTTATATTGAACTTGCTATTCATCAAAGAATCATAGAAGAAAGAAAAATCATGGTTTTCAGAAAACTATGCAAAAGAACAATTTTTGGTAACAATTTACTTTAGGGTCTCTTAACTAGTTGCTTATTAGCATGCATATTACTACAAAATTAGTCATTTATTAGTAGTAATTAAGCACATAATAATGCCTCATTCTCTATTGACCTTATTCTACTTCCCTAATCCTACCCAGTAGCTAAACTTAACTACCTTATTAACTATTGGGACAAGTCGTAGTTAACAGTGAATAAGTGTTCCTTATTCTAAAGTCTTTCCCATTTTCTTTTTCAACATTATACTAATAATAAATGTTTCTTGAGCATCAGATCTGCATGTTAGAATGATTTATGAAGGATCATGTCACACTGAAGACTGGATAAATGATGCTGAAATTGCATCACATGAATACATGACATTTTACAATATATTAAAACAGAAAACAGTTAATTTAATTAGAAATAATAAGATACTGTAAAATTAAATGTTAGTCAAAAATATTATTATTAATAATGTCAGTATACTTTTAAACAATAAAGGAAGTTACCCTCTATAGATGATTTGAATTTAAATGTATGCCAGTAAGTTGGTGGTACAGTATATGCTGTTCTACATTTCATGAAACCAATGATGTCTGAAGACATTTGAAGCTCGTTGCCTCATAATGGGTAATGCAGATTACGCTTATTTTTCTCAAGCCCATTTTAGTTTTACTGCAGACTGTTAGCTATTTAATATGCAAATAATCCATCTTAAGTGTCTCCATTGAGAGAACATCAGCTCGTAGATGAACGTGTTTGCAATTAACAACTTTCTCTGACTGAACGTTGTAATAGTTGATTAGTGTTTGGGTGTAGAAACACATCCCAGTGGCAGCTGGACAATCCCATAATTCACTTCATAATCACCCCAATGTGTTTCCCCTCTTCATGGCTGACCCAGTCGCCATCTTCGACACTTACGACTCCATAACGATAAAATATACATCACTAACCTGCATAATTTGACAAAGGATCCCTGTTGAAAGGCAATATTTACCCCTTTGACACTGTCTATGTTGGCGGGCGTTCGCTGGTCTATTGACATGCAGTCTATGCGATGTTACACTCTGGTGGTCTTTGCATAAGAATGGCCAGTGATAACCATCATATTTCTCATAATTAAGTCTGAAATTGTCATCACACCTGAGTTCGTAAAATAAATCCACCATTAGCAACTAATAAAGAACCTCACATGAGACATTCATAATAAAGGGACTCACTCTGCTGAAGGGCATTTAGATGTGAGGAATTAGGTAATGCTACTAAATCAAATGATAAGGTCATTGTAGACTTAAACAGAGAAACATGATTATAGACATGATATAGTTTTCCTTTGATGAAGGGTTTGTTAGGATAGGACACTATTTGGCTGAGATACAACTATTAGAAAATCTGGAATTTGAGCATGTCAACACAACAGTTCTTTCTGGTTCTTGAATCTGATTGGCTGAGAGCCTTTTTCAGTGGTGCGATATTCTAGTGAAAACAGAACTCCAACCATTCCTTGATGAGCTACAGCCAATAAGAGAGAAAGCATGTGTTGAGGTCACCGAAAGAAAAACAGCAGCAGCAACATGGATTTAAGAAAAGTGTGGACACAAGGAATGGAGCACAACTGTTCAGAACAGATCAACACGCAAACAGCTTGCAATGCTAATTTCTTCCCATTTTCAAATAAACAACTCCTGTTTAATGCATCGTTCCACATCAATTCCTGTTCCATTTCTGATCTGAACTATAAATGTAATTCAATCGCTGATGACTATAACATTTCATTTGACTTTAAACTAAAATAAAAACACAAGCACTGACTGACAGCCTCACCAGATCAATCTCCGCTGACCACTATGTGTGTCAATATCATATTCTGAAATGGAGTCTTCGATTTTAATGAATACAATTTGTCTTCATCATTTGCACTCTTTGAGGTGACCTCTGAACCCCACACTGCGGAGACTGACTTTGTAGGAAACTTACCAAAACGGGTTTCCACACATTCTGACCAATCAATATCCATGATTTATGACTTTTAATTTCCAGTTTGTTACTGGATTCAAATTCATGCTAAAACATTTAAATTCATGAACCTGTAAACCACTTTGGGATCTGTAGTAATGCATCACTACAATTATGTACATTCATTATATAAATTACCATAACCTTTTATTGATTTTCATGACTTTTCAGCCTTGACCACTTTTGGGAACCCAGAAATGTGTGTGAAATAATAAATGAGTTTATAATCCTTTGCTACAAGTACATATAAAAATAAAAAGAATACTCTATTATAAGCATTATTTTGTCTCAGAATAATTATTTCTCAATGCAACATAAAACATAAAAAAATTACTTAAATTCAAATTTCATCGTGATTCATTAAAATGACTTTTCAAATAAAATACAGCCATCATTCACTCCCCCATGTCGGTCCAAACCAATATGAATGCCTTGCTTTCGTCAAGCACAAAAGGAGTTGTGTGAGTCATAATTATTGCACTATTTTATTATATTTTTCTCATTTTTTGGAGCTCAACAGCCCCTGGTCACCATTCGCTTTCATTCAATGACAAAAGGCCTCATCAACATTTTGAATATCTCCTTCTGTGTTGCATGGATGAAAGAAAGTCATAGGGTTTGAATCGACATGGGGTGTGTAAATGATGAAAGACTTTTCATTTTCAGCCGATCTGTGCCTTTACATGGTCTGTAAATTTTCTAATTCACCCTTTTTCTTGTACAACTTTACGTTTGCAATTAACATCTTAATATTTCTGCTGATCAGCATTATGCAAATAATTTATATTCAAGGCACGTCTTCTTGCCTTAAAGTGGGAAAAGACTCACACAGTGGCCCATATTATCTAAAATTAATTTGTCTGAAGTCAAAGAAGAGGCATCTCTGGGGACAAACAGACAGACAATACTAGTCGGATATGCAGAGTAAATGAATAATAGAAAAACGAGAGACAGACATAGAGGATGCACAAGAAATAAAACAATGGCTACATGCTCCCTAGAAAACAAGAGCAACGATCATTGTTATATAGTGGCACTTACTGATAAACCCGGGTCATGCAAGGCAACAAGAAATGGTCATAGGAATCGTAATGTCATTTCAGAGGAAGCCATAAGACAAGATTCAATTCACATTAGTATAGAAAGCCACCCAAATTTAGTTTGATTCTTCTAATTAAATACTAAACTACTAAAAATGGTAATATTGTAAAATATTATTACAATTTAAAGGAACTGTTTTCTATGTTGATATATTTTAAAATATAATTTATTCCTGTGATGCAAAGTTGAATTTTCAGCATCATTAATCCAATCTTTAGTGTCACATGATCCTTCAGAAATAAGTGTTGATTTGCTGCTGTATGTATATCAACTGTTATTTACACAGGATCTGTAAAAATTTGCTTAATGTAACATTTTGACAAGTCAAACATAATTTAATCCACAAAATAAACTTCATTCTGTAAAAAAAAAAAAAAAAAAAAAGTATAATGAATAATGAAAAATAAATAACATTTTGAATGTCTCAAATCTTAGGCTGGCTGTCGGGTGGAATATTAGAACTAAAACACTGACAAAATACACTTATGATCCATCTGTTTTCAAATTCACGTCATTTGAATATCATGACATCATGTCAAAAAATAATGCGCAATATACATATTATATTTATGAAAACCACATTTTCATAGTTGTTTTCCAAGAAGAAGGAGCATTTCTAATTCACAAGAACAGTTTGCGGTTCCAGATGCAGTCGTTGCTCTGTTAGTTTGAGAATCCAGACAATATTGGCTCAAGCTGTGGCATGAGTTTGATCTGGTCTGTGCAATCTGTGCTATTGAAAGTGCACACTTCACCGTTAATTACTGCTGTAGTAGTGAAGCGCTGAAGCTGAAGCACATTTCTATATGAAATGCAACCAGAGAACTGTGCTGAGAGAGAAAGTAATAAGGCGAAGTAATCTGATCAACTGACATTTGCATGTTTTCCAATTGAACCAAAAGGCAACCTGGGAAAACAACAATGAAACATAAGTTCAAGGGACGGACCGAGATTAAAGTCGCTTCTGGAAACTGAGCAATCGAAACATTAACCCTTGTGAAGCGAGTCATTCTGCCATATGTTCAGCAGTGAATTACTCTCCAGTGGCTTAGCAAACACTTCACACTGAAAATAATGGGGATCAAATTGAGCAGCGATATAGGCTTCAAATAAAGCCCACATCTGATTTGAGCCTAATACTTTGAATTAATTAACTGCATCTTCCACGGCAACTGAAACCAATATTTTCCACTCACAGCATTTGTGCTTCAGTCCTTGCACACTTTTAAACCACATTAATGAAACATAACGTAAGACACAAGAGAGGGATGTGCAAAGCTGGGAGATTCAGACACAATATGGAGATGTATTAAATGAAAAAAATGATGTTATGTCAAAAACGAAAGTTATCTCATCGTTTACTCACCATCATGCCATTCCGAACATGCAGGACATTATTTCTTCTGAGGAACACCAATAAAGGCATTTGAAATAATGTACTGTGCTTTTTTCCATGATATCACATTGAATCATCAAGACCTAGAGCTCCTTTAAAGCTGCAATACTTAATACTACACAGACACACAGTTATATAATAAATAACAAGGAACACATTGAACTAAAATTCACTTTTTTACATTGATAGGCTTGGGGGGGGGGGGGGGGGGGGGGGGGGGGGTCTACCAAACATTGGCTTTTCATAAAATGTGAATTGAATTGTGATATCAGCTATAAGCCCAGAGTATCTACTTTAAGGTAATAAATAACAAAAGACATTTAATTTTTTGGATGAACAATCCCTTTAATAAAACAATTACGGTGTTCAAAAGAAAATACAGTGCCTTCACACTGAAGACGGTCAGGGTCAGAGCAAATGATATTCAGTTACTGTAGCCTCATTCAAAGTCCAGCCATGATGTCAGGTTATAGAGTGAACACAGAAAGTCAATCAGGTCGGTGGAGTGAAAATGTTGCAAATCACTAGTCCTGACGGGGAAACATGAGAGAAAATTATCATGCCTCCTAGGGCTTGACTTGAGGAGAGCAAGACAAGCACACTTCCTAAATCAGATGTTTCTGTGTTGACCACAATACAGATGAAACCTCTTAAAGACATTTGGAACACCAGAGAATAACGATGTTTGTTAAAGCATCAGTATTACTTAAAAAGGTGTTGTTTTTTTGTTTTGTTTTTTAACCCAAATGCTGGGTTCAGCATGTTGGGTGTCAGTCCTCTGTCGTGTGTTCCCGCCTCTTGTGTCCTTATTTGGTTTGTTTCCTGTCCTTGTGATTTATTAGTTTATTCTGTTCAGCTGTGTTTTAGTCATTAACCTGTGTATTTAAGTTCCTGCCTGTTCAGTTTTGTGTGGTCTGATCTACTCATTACTCCCTGGTGTTCCTGTCTGTATCAGCCTTGCCTTGTCTTGCCCTGCCTTGTTTGCATTTATTAAAGACTGTTATTTGAGTTTATCCTCGTCTCCATGTTCCTCGTTCCTCCCCGCTGTGTGCACTGTGACATTGGGTCATTTTAAAATATATAAAAAAATGATGGCAATATTTCCAAAGCATTAACAATAATAATAAGCAAAAAAAAAAAAAAAAACTTATTTCAACATTGATTATCGTAAGAAAATATTTCTTGATTATCAAATCAGCATATTAGAATAATTTCTGAAGGATCATGTGACACTGAAGACTGGAGTAATGATGCTGAAAATTCAACTTTGCATCACAGGAATAATAATAAGGAATAATTACATTTTCACATTCAAATAGAAAAACGGTTATTTTAAATCAAAATAATATTTCAGAATATTATTTATTTTACTGTGTTTCTAATCAAATAAATTCATCCTTTGTGAGAATAAGATACCTTCAAAAAATAAATAAACACACAAACACACACACACACACACACAGACACACACACACACATGCATACATACATAAACAAACAAACCTTACTGACCACTAAGTGATTTGGGTCAGTTGGCGTGTGGGAAAAAAGAAAAAAAAATATCCTTTCATCTCATACTTCATGGCAAACAATGCTCTTTTCTGTCTTTCTCATTTTTGTGCCTCTCCTTCCCTAAGCAGGTGTCACAAACAGAGGGGATGCAAGCCCTGACTAAAGAACTGGTATCTGCAGGTGAAATATTCCAACCTGACTGAGCGTTTTGAATTATGTGCATTGGAGCTTAGATGAATTACAGTCAAGCGTGAGTTATATTGGCTTTGGTGAGTTGCTGTGATTGCCCCAAAGGGTTTACTTAGTGAAACGCTCACTGCATGATTTATGGATTAGAAGGCCTTATTGAGAGGTCTTTTGAAAAATTGGGTAACAATAGAGCAGGCAGAGTATACTGTGAAGGGATGCGGGAAATTTGGCCGAGGAAGACTCAAATTCAGCAGAAGCCAACGTGTCAGCTAATGAGACTTAGAAATAATCTAAAGTCGAAAGTCGGAGGCGGCGATGGTGGTGTGTTCTTTGTCACAAAATGTGATTATTCACTTTGTCAACAACAAAAGACTTCAGGGCTGATTAATGACTTTTGGAAAAGGTCAAGTGCCAGAGTATGATCAGAATTGCTAAAATGGAAATGTTATTCTCATTTCGCAAATTGCGAGCTATTATTTAAGGAAAAGGCTTCATATCGAGGTTGCAAAGTCAAGGACGTGACTGGGCTGATTAGAAGTTGGCAACATTATATGATCAGGTGTTTTATTCCTGGTTGATAAATTATTGTTTAGCGCTTTGGAGAAATCAGATAAAAAGCGAAGGGTGTAATTTGGTCCTGATTGTGGCGAGAAACGCCCTCTCTCGGCACTTTAACACGCTCTCGGGCCGAAAGGTGACTGGAGACAAACTTTCAGAGAATAATATCAGAGAAAAAAAGGACTCAAACGATATTAACACAACTGTTCAAAAATGTAACGTCATTAAGAAAATACTATTCAGCAAGGACACATTCAGTTGATCAAAAGCACATTTAAATTGATCTCTAAATGCATTTACAATGTTATAAATTATTTTTATGTTAAATAAATACTGTTCTTTTGAACTTTCTATTCATCAAAGAATCCTGAAAAATAAAATGCGTCACAGCGTCCACAAAAATATGAAGTTGTTTTTAATATTGTTAATAAGAATATGTTTCGTGAGCAGCAAATCAGTTCTGAAGGATCATGTGACACTGAAGACTGGAGTAATGCTGAAAATTCAGCTTTGATCACAGGAATTAATTATAATTTACAGTATATTCAAATAGAAAGCTGATATTTATTTTTATTTATTTTTTTTACTGTATTTTTGATCAAATAAATCCAGTCTTGGTGAGCAGAAGAGACATTCAAAAACATGAAAAATAAAATTTACCAATCCCACACTTTTGACCAGTAGTGTATATTAAAACAGAAAACAGTTATTTTAAATCAGTTTTGTAGAAATCAGATAAAAAGCATAGGGTGTGATTTGGTCCTGACTGTGGTGAGATGGAAACTTCAAACGGACTCTCTCTGCACTTTAACAAGCTCTGAAGTTTCTCAGGCCGAAAGGTGAAAGGAGACAAACTTTCATACTTGTGTGTTCCATGCAGGTCCAGAAGCTTTGAAATAGACATCCTTGTTGAGTCTCCTTGCCCTCGAGACAATCATAAATCATGAATACTATGGAGGAGGATGGAAGCCACCGGGTTCAACTGCTTTTTGGCTGCACCGACTTGTCTTTTCATGGTGAAATGTGTCAGAGATGGTGTGAAAAACAAGCCAGCGATGATACTTGTTAACGGTCAGGCTGCCGAATGAGAGAAGTGCAATGTTCAAATGAGAACATCTCACTGTCTTTTTAACCATTTGACTCAACAATATCTCATGTATGCTTCTAAAATCCATTGGATTTGTCATCCATGATCTTCCTGGTTTAAAAAAACAATTTTTTAATTATATTTATTATATGAATTATCTTTTCCATGTTAATCAGAGTTTTTGTCCTAAACTGCCACAACATTGACACACTTAAGGTTTTTATTTCTATTGGAGTATGGCGTAGCCTACTTGAGAGGCGAGGAGCTCCCGTTCGAATCGGTTCGACAAAACAGTTCAAATCTGCTTATAAGGAAGTTCAAATAGCATGGTTGCATCAGTAAATGCATTTTTTAAATCAGTTTTGCATTTGTCAACACTGTCGGGTACGTTTAGGGTTGGGTTTGGTGTAGGGCATATTTCCAACACGATAGAGCATTAATTTTTAGCGACGGTCCCTGGATATTTGAATTCTGAACCGTCGCAATACATAGGCTACCTGAAGCAATGTAATAAAAACACAGCAATACGTACCTATATCAACCTATATCAAAATGTGCCAGGGTTTACGTATTTGACCAGTGTTTTAGCGCCACTTGCACAGTCCAAACCCCATAAAAATGAAGTGTGCTTCTGGGGTCCCAGTCAAATCACTCTAAATAATTGCTTTTGCTGTACTGTGGCGCTGTGCTCACAGGAATGTGTGGGTCCATGCTGTTTAACTGTGTAACCTTACTGCATCCCTTTGCTTCAACCCTCCAACTAAGACATGCAGGACGGAGAAGGGATTTTCAGAAAAAAATTGGGTTTTAATGATTTATGGTTGTAGAGTGGATTCAGAAGGATTTATGTGGTGTGTCTGGACCTTAAGAAGCTGGCTGTGTTTCCTAGCTTGAATGCGATAAATTAAATAACTTAATAGTTGTGATATCACAACCACCATATCAGCTTAGTGACGAGTTGTATAGCGGACATGTTAATGTATTAATATATATATATATATATATAGAGAGAGAGAGAGAGAGAGAGTCATGTTTTCCTGAGACAATTACCATATCTGTGTGTCTTCGCGGCTCTGAATATGGATAATGAGATGCAGAGTTTATAGCAGCTAATCCAGCTCAAGGTTTCACCTGAAGCGCAACTATTTTAGTGGGTTTGTTAATGTGTTGACATGTTCTCATGCTGTTATGAAGCTGCCATGATTTATCGTGGGCATAGAGTGGAAGCAAATAATGTTTCCATACCATGTAAGAAAGACGAAAAAAATCTACTGAAACATGCATGAAGCTAATGAACAGATCAGTTCACTCCCATTTTTGTGCAAATACTATATGTAAATTAATATTTGGAAAATTGAAAACATGGACAATTTTTGTCTCAGAATTGTTCAAATATTAAACTTTTTTGGAACCACTGCACAAGTTTTACGTTTTGTTGTCTTTTGGTGTGACACCCCTAAATTATATTTTTTTAATTAAAAACTGCATGTTAAACTAGATAATCGTGAAAACTTATGCAAATGTGTCTTGCTAACTGATAATGACAGGTTAGCTTGATATAGCAAGGTTATTAATTGACAGAAAAAGGCTGAAACGTCCTATGGTGTGACAGATAATGTCCTCCGGTGTGACGCCTGTACTGTCACACCACAGGACAAAGATGTTACACCAGAGGACAAGGTCTCTTTAAAAAGCATTTTAAATACTTAAATAAGATTTGTTTAACTCCTTTTTATTCTTTTTTGATAATTTTCAGTGTTCTTAAATGCAATAATTACATTAAACAATTTTCTGATGTTTTTACAGAAAACTTGCACTGTTATAAAGTGTCATGAAAATAAGTATAAAATGTGATACTTTGTTTTCAAAACCGAAAGAATTGAGGGAGAGAAATTAGTGGAAGAGAAAGGAATATAGACAGAAAATTAACAGGGATCCACACAGAAGGAAGAATATCCTAAGAGAACAATACAGAAAGTAAATACAATAAAAACGATGCCTTAAGAGTAGCCATATCAAAACCATTCACATTGTAATGAATATAGTTTGAATACTAATCATATTTAGCTGTGCCACACATGCAGCGGGGGGCTAGAAGAGTTTACTAAGAGCTGACTAAGAGACTGAATTTTGTTGATTCAAATTAATTTGTTTTGTTTAAAATACGTTGATTTTGTTTGCATCAAAATTCAACTTTCTTTCTCCTTTGACATGTTCAAAATTAATTAGAAAGAAATAATGTAATACTACCATTTCTGTCCTTTAGTGTGACGTAATGTCCTATGGTGTGACACGCATAAAAGAACCACAGATTTGTTTTTACCTCAAAATATCTTAAAAACAATATTTGAGTATTCCAATAGGGGAGATACAACAAGAGCCAGTGAAAGAATTGATGAAGTAAGTGACCCTTCATATTTTCTCAAAGATCAGACTTCACACTACATAAATATATGAATTTATTTTTTACTAAAAAAACAAACAAATATTGCTTATATATGGGCAGTGATTAAAACTGGAGGTACTGCAACATACTGCACCAGACCTTCACTGCTCAGACCTTCAAAGATATCCAGTTTGGTGTCTTATAACAACTTTTACCTGAACTGATTTACCATGAAAAGTTCACATTGTTAAGCCACTGATGCAAAATAAATGAAAATATGAGAAAAAGGCAATCTTAGAAGAGAATGAAGTAACAACAGAGCAGGAATTGTATGCCCTTACTTTGAAAATAAATGTCAAATCATATGCTTATTCATATACAGAAGCACCTGCAATATATGCCTGCTTTAATGTGTTTATACAAACATAAATAAACACACACACACTGGCAGTCGCACCATATTCTTAATATCTGAATGATGCAATCACTTCATTTTTTTTTTTCTTAATCTTTATATCTGGCTTTGAAAAGTTGGCGTCAGGTGTGTGCAGAGGTGCAAGAAACTTCTCCTTTGCTTTGCCACATTCTATATTTATGCCGTGTTTCCTCAAAGACGCCGGTTTCACCAAGAATTAATGAGGTGTCTTGCTGTATCTGTCGCACAATGGGAAAAAGAAGGCAAGAGAGATAAAAAGCAGATGAGAGAAAGGTTTTTCTGTTAAATGATCTGCAGTAAGCCTTCCCTCTACCGCGGTCTACCTAATGGTCTGAAGGAATGCTCTGATCCTATCTTTGTCTTCCACTGCTATGCTGTTCTCTCCACGTCTTGCCCTTCCTCCACCCCTTTTACCCTTTTTTAATCTAACTCATCATTTTTACACGCCCTGCCTGCCTTTTCTTTTAGAAGGTGTCATTTGTTTCGGGTTCCTATACGATTTTAAGTTATCTAGCAGTCGACGATACTCCAGGAACTTCATTATTTAAGGTGACGATAACCATCTTTTGTAGTTTAGTGCCCAGATCTAACCTACATAGGCTGTCGGAGACCAGAGCAAAGCAATATTTATTGTGTTCTACTTTATTTGATTTAATTTTGAATATTATTGTATGCATATGTAATCTCGCTCTCTCTCTATATATATATTTCATATAATTTAATTTAGCAACCACACAGAGCCCCATAGAGTTAAACTATAAAATATAATATATTACAAAAGCAAGCAGTATTTAATTTAACTGATTTAACTGACTTATGATAAAAAGTTGCAATTACCTTTTTTAATTAATTTTTTTAAATTCCATGTTTTGTTTTGTTTTTTAAACAGGATGTAAGGTATTCTGAGAAGAAAAATTAAATCATTAATTGTGAGGAAAAACTTGGGGGGGGGATTATATATATATATATATATATATATATATATATATATATATATATATATATATATATATATATTATTTTTTTTTATTATTATTCTGTTTTGGAAACAAAAACTGAAATAAGGTCAGATTTATTTTTTATCTTCCTGTGGCAAAAGAAGCTTCTTTTGAACAACAAAGAAAAGAAAATAATAAATTATAATAAGTGATATTATACCACAGAAAATGTTTCAAACGTTAATCCACTTAAACCGAAGCTCAAATCAAACACCTACATCTTCATTTTTATTTTTACAGAACTAATTTTGAATCCTTTTGACTCGACACAGCATGTTCTCACCATATTAATTACATTGAACAGTACGTCTGAATTAAAAAAAATATAAAACTCATTGAAATAATAACATAAAAAAAACGACCAATTTCCTTCAACTGGTATAGAATTTGTCCTTTCTGATGCGTTCAAAACATAGACAGGCCATGATAGACAGGCCACAGAGACTGCGTCATGTATTATTTATCCATTTACCTTGCATAGGCAAACACTTCAGAAACATTTTATATCATGACCCGGCCAAAATCATTTATCAATAACAAAATCCCTCATTCTGAGAGGCTCAATTGGCAATTGGCTGTAATTGCCCTGCATAACAGATTCAATGGTGCCTATAAAGTGACAACGAAGAGTACTAAGGGACATCGGCTGCCTGACATATTCTGACAGAAGCATCACAATTTCACTGTCAAGTGGGTATGGGTGAAACCGCACATGATCCTAACCTTTTCCAGTGAATTATTTATTTTCAGAACCCACGATTCTCAGTCACCGGGAACCGAGGTTATGAATATTTCAATTCCTTAATTTGCTTGCTGGTTGTAAGTCTAGACTTTGGGGTTGATTTGATCTGAAATGAACGTGACAGCTGAAAATGTTAAACATGGCTGGTAGGAATATTGACTATCAAATGAAGACTGTGGCAGTTGTATATCGCTTGGTCCCTTATGATTTAAAACACAAAAGTGTTTGTTGTTGTTGTTGGTGCAATGTCTCATCTGCGGTTCTAAAATGCACTTTAAAAGTCTCATTAATGTATAATTCTGTGTTTTACGTCATTTATACATGTAATACTATCTGAAGATTGCAGAGGCTTTGACTCGGTCCTCCAAACTGAGGTGAGAATGTCACCGGAGAGATGTTTTTGAGGTTCAGGGATGAAAGTCGCTACAGTGACATTTATCTTATGAGTTTCTGTGGCAACTGACAAAATCTTGTCATTAGAAACATTTACAAAATGTTTGATACAGAATCAAAGTTTGTGCTTTCTTTATGTCAGAGAAATACACTTACAAATAGAAGTCACAGCACTTTCACATCACGCTCACCTCAGTTCAGCGGAAACAAACAGGCCAGACTCAGAAACGAGCATTTTGAACTTTTATTCTGAAATCACCACCAAAACAACATTCACCAGATCAAGACCTTGTCATGGTCAGATCTCCAGACCTGAACCCCACTGAAAACCTCTGGTATATGATCAAGAGGAGGATGGATGGTCACAAGTCATCAAATAAACTGGTGGAGAGCATGCCAAGATGCATGAAATCTGTGATTGAAAATCAGGGTTATTCCACTAAATATTGACTTCTGAACTCTTCCTGAATTAAAATATTAATATTGTGTTGTTTAAAAATAAATATTAGATTTTTTTTATTATTATTTGCATTATTTGAGGTCTAAAAACACTGCTTATTTATATATTTATTTGTTATTTTGACCATTGTCATTTTCTGCAAATGTTTATTTAGAATTTGGGAGAAATGTCAGTAGTTTTATAGAATAAAACAAAAAAATGTATTTTACTCAAACACATACCTATAATACTAGTATATATATATATAGTTTTTTTAAAAAATATATATTACTGGTATATATAATTTGAAAAATTGACACTTATGACTGATTTTTTGGTCCAAGGTCACATACATAGAAAAGAAAACAAATATTTTCAATTTGTAAAAATATTTCACAACTACTGTTTTTATAGATTTTTTTTTTTTTCTTTCTGAAATGCAGCCTTGGTGAACAAAAGAGACTTTTCCCCCAAAAACATAAAAAATAAATAAATAAATAACAATAATGTCATTGACCCCATACTTTTGAACAGTAGTGTGTGATGTTTTAATCAGAAAAATCAGAGCCAAAGTTATTTAACATAAAATATACGTATAATAGAAATACAATATAAATTATGAATATCTGGGATGAATATTTATGAAGTGATGTTTCCTTATGAAAGTGCAGGGCAAAAAAAAAAAAGGTTCTGGTCATTTTCTGTCAGGACATTATCCATACATTTTACTCCCATTTCAGTTAGCTTTAAAACACAATGTAATGCAGTGCAAAATTCAAAAAGCAAAATTCCTTCATACTAATGCAGCACATTATGCCCTTTTTTGTATCAGAGTGTGTTATATGACAAGAAAATTTTAAATATATTTACCTAGTGTCCATTTGCAATATGTACAATATGATTCAATACATGACTCACGCAAGTATGACTTTGTTGTCTGTGGAACAATGTACTTTGTATTGACCAGTCATTGTCATGCACCATACACTTGGTTGACAGGACTGTTTTCCAGGAACAATAACGCATCCTACTTGTACAAATCACCTTGTTTACTTCATTGAAATTTGCTGATTTGTTTACTATTGCTTGAACTTTTCCTCGGAGGCAAATTATGTCAGATTCCTCAACCTACACTCCATCATCCGCCACCAAAATGACATACAAACTCCGTCTTCCCGAATCTCCCGTTGCACATTTGATCAGTGAAATAACATTTTCAAATTAGTTTCATGTCAGAGATTCTCGACGGTAGCAGAGATATTGTTGGTCAAACGTTATGAGAGAGAAAAAGCCAGAAAAAGCAGGATGAATGGCTTCGCTGCCTAAAGGGAGGGTCTAATGTGCACAGATATGCGGTTGGGGTTGTGTCCTCATTAGCAATGCTAAACGCTTTTAGCACTCTGCTGCTACTGCTGTCAGCGCCGAGGCCTTGTGTTGTTCTTGAGATCAGGGTCTTTGAACAAGAATGATGGTTGCACACAGACACTGACACACACAATTTTGTGGTGCTCAAAAAGAATCCGCTTGTAGTCATTGTGCCTTCCGGGAGACAATGTATCATCTCACTTCAGTCTCTTTTAAATGGAGAGGGGCGGGCGTAATCAAACCTCCGGGTCTTTTTAAGCAGCATGTTGTGTTGCCTTGCTTTACAACAAGTGTCTGCAACACAGGCGCACTAGGAAGGGAATGGCAGAAAGAACGCACAACAGAAGCATTTTACCCATGGAAGATGACAGGCTCCTTAGATATACGACCAGCGTCATGCTTGGAAGCAGGTTTGAAGATAATGGCTTCCCATCTCGATGAACCACTGGGTAGTAAATATAATATCTGCAACAGATGGATTTTCTTTCAGAACATTTCCTTTAATGAGGAAAGCAGTCTGTAAACTTCAAAAGGGTCGGAATTAAAACTACAGGCTGAGCTGTAACTTTCCGTTAGCATATGTTGTATGGTTTCGTGTCGTTCATCTAGGTTGTCCAGCAGGGATGCTAAAAGCACCAAAGCGAAAAGACCAGTGGGCGGGCAATATGCTAATGTTTCATGTTGACTTCAACATGGTTTTGTGGTCCAGGGTTACATATGATGTTTAATTTATACAAAAGTCTTATTTAAAAATAAAATATATGTATATATGTCACGGTGCACACAGCAGGGAGGAACAAGGAACACGCATACGAGGATGTAAACTCAAATAATACTTTACTTAAAGACATCAAGGTCAGGGCAGGACAAGGCAAGGCAGACACAGACATCAAACACCGGGAAGTAACGAGTAGACCAGACAAAATGGCACAACACAGACAGGACTATAAATACACAAGTAAATTAACGAACACGGCTGGACACGAATAAACTACTGATTACATGAAACGAGAACAGGAAACAAACCAAATATGGGCACAAGAGGCAGGAACACATGACACACACACAACAGTTCTCTTACAATATATTGGAGACAATATCTAAAATTATATAAACTATATTTTAAGCTTAGATATTGTTCATAGCTGTATATTTATATATGTTTATGTTTTATATTAAATCTGTATGTAATTTATCTATATAAATACAAAAATGCACAATAAGAAACGCCTGGAAACAGCACACCAACAAGAAAGCAAATTTTAAAATTAAACATGAGACAAAGTAAAATACATGAATCAAAAAATATGTGACCCTGGACCGCAAAACCAGTCTTAATATTTGTATCAATAGCCAAAAATACATTGTATGGATCAAAACAATTTATTTTTCTTTTATGTCAAAAATCATAAACTTCATTTGGGCAACTTTAAAGGAGATTTTCTCAATATTTAGTTTTTTTGGCCCCCTGAGATTCCAGATTTTCAAATAGTTGTATCGCTGCCAAATATTGTCCGATCTCAAAAGTCCTCAAATCTCAATTTTGAAGAACTGGTACTTAAGACTGGTACTTTTTGTGGTCCAGGGGGCATATTACAGAAAGATCCTAACTTTAAAATCTTATCTTATCTGTTTGGTAACCATGGTAATTTCAGTTAGGACCACATTTAGGACAAAAGCAGTTACAGAACAGTATTTCCTAAGTGTGTTATCTTATCTTAACTACAGATAGGAAAGGGGTATTACAGAAATCTCCTAACTCGACAAAAAACCCTAAAAAATGTCTTAACTTTAGGACAACCCCACCGCTGTCCTAACTTCAAAATCATTTGAAAGCTAACAGAAAAAAAAACACTTACAACTGTGCTGTCCGACAATGGTGTTATATTTATTAATAGTTGAAAATGAAGAACGAAGATGTTTAATGGTAGAAAGACTCTTGGAGGACCCTGAAGATGTGTTGTATTTTGATGACAAAACACTAATAAGTAATTACAGACTGATGCACAACATATTACAGTTAGCACAGGAACAGCAACCAGCATTATAGAGACCAACAAAAGCGTCACGGAGCATTACTGGTTGTAGTGCAAGTGACTAATGCCTTACGTTGTTTTGCAAAAGGCGATTTTCAAAGTGAAGTAGCTTCTATTATTTTGTTTCCCTCAGCAGCAGTGTTGGTTGCTTGGTAACAGACCTGGAGTGGATTGTCCAGCTTGATTATGCCATTTAAGATTTCCTAGCTAGAGATAAGATACTATTTTGCAAGATAGGATAAGAATCCCAAATCAAGTTAAGATTTGCTTAAGACAAAATTCATAAAAAAATATTTATTTATTTATTATTTTCGATTTGCAAATGGCATTATGAAATATGCAATATGTAATAGTTATACCATATTTTTCTTACTGTATATACAGTGGTTATGTGCTTTTTGCTCTTGCAGTAAATATACTATATATACAATAAATTCCATATGGAACCAGGCCCGAGATTCCTTTGTAAATGATTGATGTTGATGATTTTCCAGGAATGCTTCAAGTTAATCTTCATGGTAACTGAACAAATGGTGCAGAATCAAAATGAATCTGACAGGTCTTTTCCCAGAACAGGCCTGCGATTACTATTCAGCACCTGACCACCTCTTGATGCGGTTCAAAGGCTCTTTTCAAGGATAGCCTTTTCACACTTCCATCGTATAAGCTCACCTCTTGACTCCATCTTCACTCCTTGTGTCTCTCATCCACTAATAAGAGAGCATGAGGCCAGGGCAGGCCTCTGCCTTTAATTAGCTTATTATAAAATCAGCCAGTAGACGTCCTCTGCTGAGGGACACAAGTGATCTTTACAGCTTCTTTTGGCACATACCTGTAGTGAGATAAAAACATTCTGATAATGACTGCATAATCAACAGTACTGTATGAAGGTTGCACAAAAAGTATTTTTATTCAGTATTTAAAAAAATCTGTATTTTTTTTTAACATGGTTGCTGGTGGTTGAGTAAATTATTTATGTATTTATGCATTTATTTATATATGTGTATGTGTATGTATGTATTTTCCCTGAGATATTGTACCTATATATAATAAAAAATATAATTTTCTATAAATTAATATAGTTATATATTACTATTAATTTGACTTATTATGTAATCCACATAGATAAATACAAAACTTGATCATATAGTTTTATATATATATAGTTACATTTATTTATTTATTTTGTTTTATATTATTTTAATGCTATTTAATGTGTGTGTGTGTGTGTAGTATTGTATATACTTTGTAAACAAAAGTAAAAGAGCAGAACGATTTAATGAAATAAAGCTTTATATCTTTTGCATATTATTTCTAAACTCCATCTGGGGAAATTACACCCATAATTATATTTTTATGTCTACTGTTTTGGCTTGTTTTTAAAGTGATCTGTTCCAGAATTATTCTTGATCTAGTTGCATTCTCTGGCCATGGATATATTTGTAAAACAATAACACTGTGCGCATCAGGATAGTAAATAAAGGCGAGACATGTCTCCATAGGAACTTCCCTTTAAGGCCTCAGGCCATCCTGACGGCCACAGGGAGGAAAATTATAAATAAATAAGTGTAACGCCACACCAGCAGAGGGAGCTCTTGCCCTAGTATAGACTGTTACTGCTCCCTCTGCTTCTATGGTTACTTCCTGTTTGGCGGCCATATAAAGAGGGCCATGCCAAACAGGCCTTTGCGAAGTCTTGTTCCGCTGTATCTGGACATTTCTGAGCGTTGTCATTATCTTGTTTTTGCCTTGCCTGTGTTTTGGACTCTGGACTGTTCTCTTGGTTATTGATTGTTTGCCGCCTGCCTTGACCATTGCCTGTGTTTCTGTTTACTCTCTTGCCTTGCCCTGGATGTTATTGTTTGCTGGTGATCGACCCTGCCTGCCTTGACCACGATCTGTATAATAAAGCTTGCGTTTGGATCTTATCCCTGTTGTCACGCTCCAGTCCTCATTACAGAAGACTTCGCCTACCACAGATCCAGCAGCTTTACCATCAACCATGAATCCTGAGGATTGTCTCGTGCGCCTCCGTCAAGGTGAGCTGCCCATTGAAGATTATGTGGCTAAGTTTTGTGAACTTTCCTACCAGACAGACTTTAAGGAAAGCTTCTTGAAAGACATTTTTCGGTTTGGACTAAGTAAAGAAATATCCAACTTAATGCCACGAAATACCCATCACTGGACTCTTACTCGTTATATTGATTTTGCTTTGTGTTTGAGTGGCTCTGCACTTACTGTGGGGACTGCTGATGAGGAACCCGGCTACCCTCCGGCATCCTCCACACCAGAGTATTCGAACGTCATGTCTGGAATTATTCACGTCACATCAGAGTCTACACAGCCTGCTCATGTCATTCCTGCCAAGCCAAGGCGAACTCACGTCAAGCCTAAGTCTACTCATGTCATGCTTTCCAAGCCACAGTCTGCTCACGTCAGGCCTGCCAAGTCACAGTCTGCTTTCTTCACGTCTGCTAAGCCACAGCCTGCAAATGTTGCGTCTGTCAAGCCAGGACTTACTCACGTCACCTCTGTCAAGGCAAATCCTGCTAACATCATGCCTACTAACCCGAAACCTCCCAACATCACGCCTGCCACGCCCCAGCTTGCTAATGTCATGTCTGCTACACCAGGACCTACTCACGTCATGCCAGTTAAGTCACAGTTTACTCCTGTCATGTTAAACCCGTCACTGTCTGATTACATATCTACCAACCCAGAGTCTGATAACGTCATGTCTGCTACCCCAGGGCCTGCTCACGTTATGCTGGCTACTCAGGAGATTCTCCATAACATGGCCGCTATTCAAGAGCTCCATCGTAAGATAGCTGCTACACAAGAGTCTCTTGGGAAAATGGCCGCAGTTTTAGAGCCTGCTCGCGTCATGCCTGCCCAGCCAGAGCCTGCTCGCGTCATGCCTGCCCAGCCAGAGCCTGCTCGCGTCATGCCTGCCCAGCCAGAGCCTGCTCGCGTCATGCCTGCTCACGGCATGCCTGCCCAGCCAGAGTCTACAGGGCCTACTCCCATCATGCCGGAATACCTGGCCAAGATGGCCACCATGCCTGAGTCCTCTGCCAGGATGGCCACCATGCCTGTGCCTCGCCATGTCACAGCTGTCAATCCAAAAACTGTGTACAAAATGGCCACCATACAAGAGTCACATCACATCTCAGACGAATTTCCACAGTCTTATCAAATCACAGCTGATGTTAAAGAACCAAGTCAAGTCATAACTGCTACCAACAAGCCAAGCCTAGCCACAGCTGATCATCACGAGTCAAGCCAAGCCACAATTGATCGTCAGGAGTCAAGCCAAGTCCCAGTTGATCATCCCAAAACAAGCCAAGCCACAATTGATTGCCATGAGGCAAGCAAAGCCACAGTTGATCCTCGCGAGTCCAGCCAAGGCACAGCTCTTCAGCCAGAGTCACACCACGTCTCAGTGCTCCAGCCAGAGTCTCTTCACGCCTCAGCTCCTCAGCCAGAGTCTCTTCACGCCTCAGCTCCTCAGCCAGAGTCTCTTCACGCCTCAGCTCCTCAGCCAGAGTCTCTTCACGCCTCAGCTCCTCAGCCAGAGTCTCTTCACGCCTCAGCTCCTCAGCCAGAGTCTCTTCACGCCTCAGCTCCTCAGCCAGAGTCTCTTCACGCCTCAGCTCCTCAGCCAGAGTCTCTTCACGCCTCAGCTCCTCAGCCAGAGTCTCTTCACGCCTCAGCTCCTCAGCCAGAGTCACTTCACGCCTCAGCTCCTCAGCCAGAGTCTCTTCACGCCTCCGCCGAACTGACAAAGGCTGTTACCACAGACTCTAGGTCAGTC
The DNA here is from genome assembly GCF_936440315.1 of Barbus barbus. Classification (NCBI taxonomy): domain Eukaryota; kingdom Metazoa; phylum Chordata; class Actinopteri; order Cypriniformes; family Cyprinidae; genus Barbus; species Barbus barbus. Next base: position 34,881,324 of record NC_136735.1, read on the forward strand.
CTTCGAGTTCTGATATCGAGTGTGATGGACCCACCACTGATGTCGGTGCGAGAAGCAGGCATTCCCAAGGTCTCAACTCTGGCTGTTACCGAGACTGTTCCCCTGACCTCAGTGCTTCCCGTTATGGCGGTCGCCATTCTGAGTGTGTGGGCTGCACACTGTGCTCCTGAGGCCTCTCCGGTCCACGAGCCTGTTCCAGTACCACCAGAGGTGGCGGCTTCGGCTGCAGAACCTCCCGAAGTGGTGGTACCTACACCCGTATCCCGAGAATCCAGTTCTCAAGTCACAGCCAGGAGTGCCAATCCCGATCCCCGAGAATCCAGCTCTCCAGTCACGGCCAGGAGTGCCGTTCCTGATCCTCAAGTGTCCGCGCTGCAAGAGCGCCCACAAGTGCCCGCTCTTCCAGAGCGCCCTCAAGTGCCCGCTCCTCCTGAACTCACGGTCTACCCTGTCGCGGCCACGGAGGCCATTTCTGAACTCACTGTCTGCCCTGTCACGGCCATGGAGATCGTTCCTGAGCTCTCGCCCGGTCCTGTCACGGCTAAAGAGGCCGCCTGTGAGCTCACGCCCTGTCCTGTCACGGCCAAGGAGGCCGTCTGTGAACTCACACCCTGTCCTGTCACGGCCAAGGAGGCCGTCTGTGATCTCTCGCCCTGTCCCGTCACGGCTAAAGAGGCTGTCTGTGAGCTCACGCCCTGTCCCGTCACGGCTAAGGAGGCCGCCTGTGAATCCTTGTCCTGCCCAGTCACGGCTATGGAGGCCGTCTGTGAATCTACGTCCTGCCCAGTCACGGCTATGGAAGCTGCCTTTGAATCCTTGTCCTGTCCTGCCACGGCCATTGAGACCGTCTACGAACTCTCGACCTGCCCTGTCACGGCCCCTGGGACCATGGGGACTCTCTCTGTGTTGTCTGTCTCTGTTCTCCCTGTGGTGTCTGTCTCTGTTCTCCCTAGATCCCTGATCCTGCCATGGCTTCCTGACCAGTCCGCTCTACCGTGGAGATACTCTACCCAGTCTACGCCACACTGGTGGGCTCCGGCTCCGTTTACTCCGCCGTGGTGGTCAGCTGTCTGGCTCTGGGGGTCTCCTGCTCCGCCCAGGTGGGCTCTGGTCCCGTCCTGCCCTGCAACAAGGACTCTCCCAGTGTTGTCTGTCTCTGCTCTCTCTGTGTTGTCTGTCCTTGTTCTCCCCAGATCCCAGTCTCTGTCATGGGTTCCTGCTCGAGTCTGGTGGTTGTCTGCCCCGCCGTGGTGGTCTTATGCTCGGGTCTGGTGGTCCTCTGCTCCGCCGTGGCGGTCCTCTGCTCCGGTCTGGTCATCTGCTCCGCCATGGTGGTCTTCTGGTCAGCCCTGGTGGGCTCTGACCCCGTCTGATCCGCCCTGCTGGGATTTGGTCCCGTCTGCTTCGCCCTGGTGGGCTCCAGTCCCATCGTCTCCACCATGGCTTCCTACCCTACCAGCTCTGCTATGGCTTAACCTGTCGACTCCACCATGGACACATGCTCCACTGTACTACAGTTTGCCTTTGCTCCATGATCCAGGTCCTCCATTGCTCCATGATCCAGGTCCACTCCCTCTGCATGGACCTGGCCCTCCGTCCCACCCCCTGGTCTACTTCATTCCCACCACCCTCCTGGACTGTTTATTTTTGAGCGCCAGGAGTCGCTCCTTGAGGGGGGGATTCTGTAACGCCACACCAGCAGAGGGAGCTCTTGCCCTAGTATAGACTGTTACTGCTCCCTCTGCTTCTATGGTTACTTCCTGTTTGGCGGCCATATAAAGAGGGCCATGCCAAACAGGCCTTTGCGAAGTCTTGTTCCGCTGTATCTGGACATTTCTGAGCGTTGTCATTATCTTGTTTTTGCCTTGCCTGTGTTTTGGACTCTGGACTGTTCTCTTGGTTATTGATTGTTTGCCGCCTGCCTTGACCATTGCCTGTGTTTCTGTTTACTCTCTTGCCTTGCCCTGGATGTTATTGTTTGCTGGTGATCGACCCTGCCTGCCTTGACCACGATCTGTATAATAAAGCTTGCGTTTGGATCTTATCCCTGTTGTCACGCTCCAGTCCTCATTACAATAAGAGGAGGAGGAGAGTCTATGAGGAGCTACTGCTGCAGACGCTGAAGTCGCATCCATAATTCAGATGTCTAATGTCACACTACAGTTAATAAAGTTTAAATAATTTAGTGAAACATAATGAAAAGTCGAGGTTTGCAGCTAAAGTCAGGCCAGCTGTAATAAAAGTCCAGTGCGTTTAATTTGCTTCAAATCAGAAGGCACCTCTGTGTACAGCGAGTCTCTCGCAACGGGTTGACAGGCGAGTTTGTGTTGGGGAAGTCAGGAAGTCTGTGATCCTTCAGTGATCAAATGCTTTGCACAACTCAGACAGCTGCAGCATTTCAGCGAGTTGTTTTTCTCTTACGGGGATCTGTGGAATACAACGCAACACTCGGCTTCAGGAAGTTCATATCCCAGTCATTTTCTCCATAGAGAAACAGATTTTTAGCAATATCATATAAACCTTTCAAGACAGGTTTACCATGAGCTCTAAGGTTGTTAGGCGATGTTTAATGATTCTGCAGGAGCCACAAGTCAGAAAGATGTTGACAATATTTAACAAAAAAAAGGGTTTTAATTGCTGAATATTCAGTGAAATGTTATATTATACTCACAATCCTGCAATAAACTTCAGCATCAGAAAAGGGGATTAACTTTTTGTTAAGATTTGTATTTAGACTTTATTTTTATAGTTATGTTTTTACTTTAATTTGAATTAATGTTATACATTTTGTTGTGGTTTTTTACAACATGTCAAAATTTATCATATTAAATACGTATGTATATACATGTATTATTATTATTAATTTTCCTTTATTTAGTTGTAATACTGTCACCCACTCCAATAAAAAATGACAAATGACATTATATCATATTTTGCTCATATACAGTCGCTATGTGTTAAATTGAATACTAGCATTCTTATTGCACACTGTGCAGAATACATGTATTTTGCACTTTTAATCCCATTATGCATATACATAGCTTAATATTTGGCAGCCCAATGAAATAATGCTTTTGGTTCATTCATCACACCGAAAATGGAAGGTAAACTAAAGTGCGTTGCATTATGGGATGCATATGTAATGTGCTCTGTTGTAAGCTGCACATTTTGGTAAATATATTTGTGTATTCTGTGCATAAAGAGATAATAATTGTCATGATTTTACCTTGATTGCTGATTACAGTATCGGGTCCCACTTTATGTTAATTTTCCCTAATACCCGTGTACTTACATAGTAACTATATAGTAACACAGTGTAAGTACACATTGATACATAGTATCTACAGCTGTAATATTTCTGTAACTACTCACATGTACACCAACCACAATTTATAAGTAAACTTACTGGCCGCTGCTGTGTAACATCAGAGTAATTACATGGTAAATCCATAGGAATTGTCTACTTAATAGAAAGTGTAACACTTTCTTTACCAAAAAGTGCTGTTAGCCCTGTTACACATTTGTACTTACACATACAATTCAGTGGGTTGTTACATATGTGTAGTTACACAAACATTAGAGCTGTAGATACTATGTACCAATGTGTACTTACACTGTGGTTACATACTACGTACACATCTAGTTACTATGTAATTACACAGGTATTAAGGACACAAAGTGGGACCTCAATTTTATTTGCAGTATATTGTGAAGCCCTAATACTGCAGCAATAGTAGTTCATTTCCTCATAGAACACGTTTATTGTTGCCTTTTTTTCACTCATTTTGTGATTCCCAGCTTGACTGTGATTTGTGGCTTTTTAAATATTTTTAAAATCCATATGGATAACAAAAATGAATGGACAAAACACTTCTGAAAAAGCTGATGGTCACTGTTGATCATTAACACAGAATGTAATCCAAGTTTGAGTTCATGCGTACAAGGTTTGAGCAGTGCATGCGTTTTTAGCATTTGTTTTGACTCCTTTGCATTATTCAGACGGCAGCAGACAGGTATTTGTACTACTGAAGACTGAAAGCAATCAAGTGAGACGATTTTACTAATATTTTCTCGATTATGTCCTCTGGGTAAAACAAAAGTTCATCCTATTCAGAGGTTTGTTTAAAATTAAATTAAATTGTTAGACGATGATTCATTGTAAGATATAGGCTTTAAATGAAGCCTTCTCTTTGGTATCTCGAGAGACCTATTAGCATCCATAGCAACATCAAAGACTAATTGTTAGCATTAGGGAAGTTATACTGTGGCCGCTCTCTTCTCACTTTTATCTAATGCCACATGAGAGCAGGTTGGTTATTCTGTTTCAAACAGATTCTTTCGCAGTTCATTTAGTGAAAGCCATTTGTAGTCTTAATTTGCTGTGCATTTTAAGGGAAATCTCAAGAAGATCAATCCCAAGATTTGCTTTAAATGGTGACTTCAGCTCAGAGATGGACACAAATCATTCTATGGATTGGACTAAATTTCCGTATCTCCATCTGGTTCTCCTTTTGTGCAATTCTAAGTTCTAATTCTAATTAAGGCAAATGGACTTAGCACTCATTAAAGCTTGTACTCATTAAAATTAATCATGCATTTTTTACATTATACACTGTATCGACTAATGCATTGCACTTATTCTATACAATCAATATAATTCTGTGCCGTACATCATTCAGTTCTGCAAAGAAGCTCAGTTAAATGATAGCACGGCGCTCTGTTCTGCAGGATAATAGGTAATGGTCATAGTCTGCCTTAAGTATAGACTTATACAACATGAGTACAGACTGTTTTAGAGATATACCTCCAGGGTTGCCAGGTCTGCATAACAAAACCAGCCCAATTGAATGAATCGTTGAATAATTCATTTAACAGATTCTTTCAAAAATTATTTTAAAAATGCTGATTAACTCGTAAACAAATAAAACAAGTGACTATATGAACCACTAAATAATTCATACAACTGATTTGGTCAAAAACAGTGGTTCATTCACAAAACAAAACAAGTGACTGGCTTTATGAAAGAGTCACTGAATGGTTCCTTTAACCAATTCGTTCAAAAATTGTGATTCATTCACAAACAAAACAAGTAACTTCTCTTATGAAAGAATCATATGATAATCATAAAACTGATTCACTGAAAAACAATGACACAGTCATGAACAAGAAGAGACTGCCTTTATAAATTAATTATGTAATAATCACACAACTGGTTGATTCAAAAATAATGCTTCATTCATGGACACAGCAAGTAACTATTTTTAGGAATGAATCATTAAATAAATCATTAAATAACTAATTTGTTCAAAATACTAATTCATTCACAAATTAAACAAGTAGCTCTCTTTATCTATTATCTATTGAATTGATTAGCATATATTTAGTAATTCAAAAATGGTGATTCATTTAGAAACAAGTGATACCTTTAAATGAATTATTGGAAGAAAAAAAATTCAAAAACACTGATCAGAAATATTAGAAATATAGAATAAATATTAGACAGATAGACCATGAAATATATACAGATTCCATAACTGCACATTTAAAAATTATATTTATGCATTTATATGTATTTATTGAAAGAAACCTGCTGTTAAATTAGAACTGGACATGTTGTTCATTCCAGCTCCAAAATGCTATGAGGTTCAAATAAAGGATTACACTCCTGGTGAAGACAAGGAGTGAGAGGTCAACAGGCAGTCTCAAATGTCACACTCTCCACTAGCCACACAAATAAATGAGAAGCAGAACAAGAACAAGCAGACCTCTGGAGGACTTCCTGCAGCATCCTGTCAACAGCTGCTTTTGCCTTCGTGCCTAATTATCAAACAACAACAAAACAACTTGTACTCAGCAAGAGTTGAATCAAGGACAGGATTCAAATGAAGCATTTTTTTAAGGAGCCAAGGTATATTATGAATCTTTAGGCACTGTTTGCAGTCATGCATTAGCCAATAGATTCGCTCTGAGCATATTCTGTGTGATTCACCCAGTGCTGTGCAAGCTGGGAGGCTAAGAAATTGTTACGTAACATGCAGGCTTAGTTTGACAAGTTCTTTAAAGGGCTTGTCACAAAAGACATGAAGGAACAGATATTCAGAAATGCAAAATACATTTCTGGCTTTTAATATTCCTTAGACTTTGTTTTGTTCATAGGTTCTGCTGGGAGAAAGGTACTGCACAGCTAACAAAAATATGCCTAAGAACATTTTATTAACATTGCCATCGAGTTGTGAAAATGTTATTTCTGAATGGTTATGCTATTTATGGTTTTCAAGGGGACATTCCATTTAACCATTTTGCAAACATTATGGGAATGTTACTTTTATGATATGATGCGATTTCAAGTTTCCCTTTCTCTCTGGAGTGTTACAAGCTGTTTGTGCATAGATAAGATACCTGAAGTTGCAAAAACTAAAGTCTCAAAACCAAAGAGATATTCTTTATAAAAGTTAAGACTCGACCACGAGTGTTAGAGTGTGTGCAGCGCATTTTACGGAGGACTACAAAGCCTACAAAGCCAGCTGCACACAAAGGCTGTTTCTATAAAGTGGGGCAATTCCAACTTTGCAAGGACAGTCTGGCGCTTCCGACTCACAGCCTGTAAGTATGTTTTCTTATTTAAAGAATTTGTCACTGACGATTCAAACGCGAGTTTTGAGCAGTGTAGAGTAGTGCTTGTTGTTTGTCGTTTCTCAGATCACAAATGCAGATGGTAATGTTTACGTGGCGTGATGCAACGTGACACATAAAAAGACAGCATAAGTCATTATAATCAGTAATTATGTCCCCAATGGATGCAATAAATGCCTTGTTTATAATGGGTTTTATTGTTTTTGTATCGTCGTGCCGGGACACAGCATCACAATACGGTGAGGGGCGAAATTTGGCCAATCACAACGCACTGGATAGCTGACCAATGAGAGCACGCCTCGCTTCTCAGAACAATGAGCTTTGTAAAAATTGACGCATTTCAGAAAGACAGGGCATAGAGGAGCAACAATAAATGTACAGTATGTGGAAAATAATGTGTAACACATTGCATTACACCAAATACACAAAATAATGTTCTTTTTAGCAACGTCATATGACCCCTTTAAATGGTCTCTGAACATTCTGAAATATTTACATATATAAAGGCAAATGTTCCACTAAAACGTTCCTAAAAACCTTCCAAGAATGATGTATAAATAATATTTTAATGCTCATGTTTTAAGGACATTACTGAAGACCAGATTACTTTGAATGTACATTCTATTGATGTTACTGGAAGAACGTTTGTTCATTACTTTAAAAGAACATTGACAGAACGTTCCCTGTTAGCTGGGTGTCTATTAATGCACTTTTAATTAAAGTTTTCTTTTATTCTCTCCTCATAATATTTCATGTTTTCCTGGAAACAGAGGCCACTGGAAAAAAAATAACGTCTGTTTTGTCTGTACATGCTGTTCATTCTTGCAGATCAGTAATGCAGCGCTTCGTGGGAAAGGAATTGATGAGTTTCCCGTGGCTTTCAGTTTGCCTCTTGTGATAGATCTAATTGATAACGTTATATGCACCAGCTCAGCAATGATTATTGTGTCTTCCCTTCCTTTCCCCATGCACTTTGTTTTTCATTAATTTTTTATTGTACGCATAGCAACAGGCTAATATGATTGTGATACAAATATAATGCACCACCTTGGGAGTCAACAATCTCAATGCAACATTTGCTATTTGTAATTAGGAGATAAACATCCTGGTTATGATCAGGGGTTAAATTAGTCCAGAATAATGTTCTGGCACCTTGGGGAAAAAAATGGCAGTCTGTTTCTCAATTCATTGCATCCATGTACTGTGTGTGCTGGTGCAGTATTTGCTTGACCCAGTGCACACATTCTCTCTTCATTTAGCGAAAATTCATTATGCTTCCATCTAGTCACTGAAAGAGGAAATATAATCTCAAAATAAAATTCTACCATCCTGTTTCTCATATATAGCCACTGATATTCTTTCAGTAAGATATGTAAGTAAGATACTGACCACTGAAAATGAACTTATACTAAACAAAATCACAGCGTAGGTGCTCAGATTTTCAGCATAGTGTCTTCAGAATATTTTGCAACAAAGTGGTCTCTGTTCACAAGATAACAGAATAAATTAGTGGAAACAATGTGTTGACTTGGTTCAGAATAATGTTCTGTTCATGTAATAAGCACAGAATGTTTCAAAAACAACACTGAAAACAAACCAGAAAATACAGATCTACTGCTGAAATATTCAAACTTTAAAACAAGACCAAACTGTGTCCACGAACCTCACAGACTTCAACAAATCCAGCATTTTTTATAATTTTTTTCTCAGAAACTAACTTAAAAGTATTGTTTGGTGATAACTTCTGATGCCCACCCATGTCCGTGTGCACATGAATATAATTACTTGTTTTCCACACTGTTTAAATGAACAAAGACATGGCAAAAGAAACTCACCGAAATCTGAATTGAATGTGATGGGATTTGCCGTATCCCGCAAAATATAGGTTAAAGTTATTCAAACACATATAGTGAGACAAGGGGCCTGTTTCATAAAACAAGTTTACCAAATAAGCCAGGTTTATTTCAGTTAGTCTGATGTATTTTCAGTTGATTTGATTCAAAATGAGTCAGACTAACTGAAATAAGCCAGGCTTATTTGGTAAACTTGTTTTATGAAACAGCTAAGAGGGCAATACGGTCCACGAACAAACGACTATCTGAAACAGATCTTTTTAGTGAATCAAAAGCTGCGAACAAATGTGGCCTGTGCTGGCAAAATGAGTCACGATGAGCAAATTTTCAAAAATGACTTGCGCTATTTTTACATTCTCCATTAAATACCTTCAAAATGATGCATGATTCATTGGAATCTGACAAAAAATGACTGAGCTACTCGTTTGAAGTCGATGGAGTCAGTAAACTAAATTTAGAGAAAAACTGATTTAAAGTTTTCTAAAGACTCCAAAGCAAATTCACCTAGCAACGCTACATAATTTACACCACTCCTTTTCTTAATAATATTACTAGGTTAATAATCACAATATAGCTATTTTTGTAATACTAACTTATCTTTGTTGTTATAAATAAGAACAAATAGGCCTATAATAAAGAAACAAGTGTATAGTGTATTACTTTTTTTTTCATTTTACATCTAAACATAAGCATTCAAGTAAGAAAAACAAATTGTATAATGTAAAAAACACTTGTGTGTTTATTACAAATAAATTGATTATTAAAACTACAAAAGCAATTCGATCAAGAGCAGCAAGTGATTCCCTCTTTTTTTTATTGATAGATTAACATAAATGAGATAGACGGCCTATAATGTATATTAAGACATAGTGTACTGCACGGATCTAATATAAAGTTACACATCCAATGTTTTTCCCCAACAGTTCCCTAAACGTTCACTTAAGATACATTATAACAGATTATGTTTGTATGAATACTTAAATGTAATTAGCCTACTGTAAATCTGTCTATATATGTATCAGGATAGAGAGCTGTCAGTGTCATCTTTCAGATGAGAGTCAGCGCGAGAAGCAAACAGAGAAAACGTACAAATAAATAATAAGATGTTCGATAACTATTTGGAGCATTGGGATCGCTAGAGGAGGGCTTAATGAACACATTTTTGTGAAAACCTCAAAAGTTACATTTTTCTTTTTTTTTTTTTGCCTGCTGCTCAAAATTAGCCTGTGCGCATTCTGACTCATTTTGCCAGCACTGGTCACAAATGACTTAATTATTGAATAAGCATCTGGCTCACTTAAGTGACGTTTCAGAGAGCATTGTTAATATTCAGTCAAGATTGTTTTTGTCAAAGTATTCTGTCCAACTCTGATTCTTCACACAAATATTGAAGTGATTCAGAAGACCTGGATATAACCCAGAAGTAATGGACTACTTTTATGGAGTGTTGTCCAATATTAGATGAAAGGATGACCTCAAACACCTCTACAGATGTCTGGACTAAGCCCAGCATATTCACTGACCCCTGAAGCACCCTTGGACATCAAAGTTGTTTAGATTGGAGGAAACTGTATTATTTTCTTATCCGTATTAATGTGTGTTATGCTTTATATGTCTGTTCAATATTTCTCCTTTTTTTATTTTTCAGTGTGTAATTAAGCCGACTGAACCGCTAATGAGTCTTGTTCGTGCCAGTCATCTCTTGTGACAACTGCAGTATCCATGGCGACGATGCCATCAGACATTAAGAACTGCTGAAAAATAATGAACATATTTATAGCAGGGATTGCTGATAATGATGATGGATGTGGAGATCAAGAAGGACTTTGATGAGCTGAGGCTGAACCACCGAATTACAGAAGTTGATGCATGGTTACATTTATCACAACAGAGGGAACGGCTATCTCCTGGTTCCCATGCACACCGAAGATGTTTTGTCACATTTGATATCAGAAGCTAATATGAAAACATCACATGGGCATTAGGCTTGTGAGCCCGATAGATGGATGAGGAAATATACAAATCACAGCACTTCACTCTGTGACGTGCATTATTGCCATAAGTTGAACCGTTGGAGTGTGATTTAAAGCTGTGACAAACATGATTGAAGCTCACTTGGGTTCCTCTGACATCTCAAGATGTAAATTTGCATGAACATCATTTACACGAGAACCACTGTGCAGTTGTCAATATTGTCAGTGGTCCGTATGTAAATATTTTTTTTGAGCCTTTTGTCTCACCCAGACCATTGGAGTTCAAATATTTGACACATCAATAAATTTGTATTTTTAATTTTTTTTACCCTGAACAATTTAAATAAAATGTAGTGTTTTTGAGTTTCTCCTAATCACCAAGGCTGCATTGATTTGATAAAGAATGCAGTAAAAATATAAATACTGTGAAATATTATTACAATTTAAAATAAATGTTTGCCATTTCAATATAAATAACTAAAAAAAAAAAAAAAAAAAAAAAAAAAATATATATATATATATATATATATATATATTTATTATAGAAATATATATATTTTTTTTTTCTTTTTTTTTTTTTTTTTTTTTTCTGGGATTCAAAGCTGTTTTTTAGCATCATTACTCCAATTTTCAGTGTCACACGATCCTTCAAAAATAATTCCAATATGCTGATTTGCTGCTTATTATCAAACTTGAAATAACTTAATCTATCGACCAATCAAACATTTTGTAAAAACTGTTCCAATTCAACTGAAAATGTGTATATTCTATATAATTAAAGCCACTTCTTATATAAGGACTAAAACATTAATCTGCTTTGTCAAGCACATAAACTCCCAGTCAGTTTGTAAGTTATTTATGTTGTAAAACAAAAGACAAAAGGCTCTACAAGTAAACCACTGATGCTATTTTCATAAATAGAAAAACATCATAGTAAGTTCCCGAAAGGAACGCATGGACGTAAAATGCTAATTCTGTTCCTCGTTGTTGGACTACAAAGTTTTCTCTCCAAAGAACACACGATTTGTGCCACTGTTGCTTTTAAAATATAAATGGTACGAGGAAAGTGATTTATTTATTTCCAAATTCCCTTCCATTACCTCTGTATCATCTTAACAGCTTTTAAGCTAATAAATACTCCTTTAACACAAACACATTTCTTCATAACTCTTGTTACACTGTCGGTTAAAACAGGTCATTTAGATGAACGGAAAACATTGCATGAATAATGAGATTCTCCTCTTCAGACACATCGCAGCCTGAAGCGAAGATCTCTGTCAATAATGTGCCGCTTGTAAGTGTCTTATCAAAGGATGTGGAGATGGCAGAAATCCCTCAGATCCACACTTTCATCAATGGCACTTATTACTGAGGGTAAACAAATCTACTCCATAGCACAAGCGCTGTACTGGTTGACAGGAAATCACAGCCTACTTCATAAACAGAGGAAGTAGAGAGAAGAGAAGAAGAAGATTAAGATTGTAAATGTTCTGTGGAGAGCAAATAAATGAACGCCAAATCCGTGTATGGGGGTGTCTGTGGTGCCTTTCCTGCTGCACTTCCTCTGGGAAGAAGTGCTGCCAACACACTGCACAACTTTTAATACACATTTAAAGCACCTAGACAATATCGATCCTAATAAGTGTCAAGTATTTTTTTGATATTCATATCGCAAAATTGAGACACCATGCATTCAAATTTAATTCATCTTTCATTTGACTGGCATTTTTCCAATCAAGGCCACAAATGTTCAACCCCTTGGCAGTTCAATTGGCATTAATATTCAGAGGTGCCTTGCGAGTACGACTAAAGGTTTTCTTTCTCTCTCAGCGTGCATGCGTCCAATCTTTCTTCAGAAATAGCCAATGGTGTCTGAAATAGGCATGGTATTTACTACAAAGCTACTTCAAAGCAAAGCATTTATACATAAATATATTATTTAATGTTATGTTTAATTATTAAATGTGTTATGTTTGGAATCATCCAGTGTTGTTGTATGTCTGAATAGTCTCCACATTTAGGCAGCATGAGACGGGAGAGATCTTCACTGGCGTCGCTTGCACTTACAGTATGAACACAACTTTCTGTATGATAAAGAGAGCAACCTGAAACGATTGAACTTGAAAGGTCACCGCATCGAGATGCTATTGTGTTTTTAGTGCATTGACTGCAAGTGCAGAAAGAAATGTTTTATACAATGACACATGATGAATAATCAGCACACTATTACATGGCTTATTATGCCATTACAATACGGCTTATCTGTGTTCTTCGAGCCATCTCAGGTATTTTCATATGGATAATGCTATATTGCAATGCCAATGGGCATAGCTTTATCTCGATATCTCTAGAATTCTGTAAAATAAGAATCAGTTCACAGAAGAAAATTATTTCAAACATTCGATCGACGCTACGATCGATTAATTGATTGATTGATTGATCAATTGACGCAAGTTTGGAGTAAAAATATGTAGTTATTCTCATAAATTGTTTTACTTTGACACTGTGCTAAACTAAAAAATGGTTATTTGAGTCTCTTCTGTTTATTGTAAAGGTCATTGCACATCGAGTCTGAAATTTTCGGGTGAGTTTTTCCGTATTTTCGTATTCCTCATCCTTTCCAATCAAAATGCATGCTACGGATGCAAAAACGCAGAAAATTGAATCTGATCCGAATTTTTTTTATGACGGACGAAAGTTTCTGAGGCAGTGTGTAAACGCGATTGACACAACGTGAGGTCGTATTTATTTTTTAACGTGCGAAAGTTTCGGACTCAGTGTGCAATGCTGTGAATCATTGGTAAGAACAAACAAATAAACAACTAACTAACTAAACAAACAAACAAATAAATAAAGTCATTATTTATTTATTTTATTTTATTTTTTAAAGATTTCTATAGATACATCGTTATCGTGAATTTCTTAGACCACGATAATCATGTAGTGAAAAATCTGATATTGTGATAAAATTATAAAATTATAAATCCATCCCACCCCCTAAAATTATATTTAATAATAATGTTATTTTGTTTGTTTGCATTCAATATTGATGAATATTTCATTTCAATATTACTATTTAGTATTTTGATTCAATATTATTATTTATTTATAAATTTGATATTATTACATTTAACATAAAATTATATTAAATAATTAATTATATCTAATATTAATAATATTTAGTTTGTTTGCATTCATTATTGATAACCATTTTATTTCAGTAATACTATTTATGAACCAGTTAAAGGAACACTTTAACAATTTAATGTTGTTAAATATAAAATAATTCATTTTAAATTAAATGAAAATATTTAATATTAATGTATTATTTATTTGTTTGCATGCACTACTGGATGACTCTCGGAAGGCCTCAGGGCAGCATCCTGGCGAGCGACACGTGTCCAGACACCACCATATGCATCTCACCATGTCCACCACTCAAGAGGGCATAAATCCACCTGCTCCACTGCTGTTATGGGTTTACACACACACACACACACACACATGCACGCACACACACGCATGCACGCACACACACACACACACACTCGCACGAACACACACACACACCCCAGGGATCTGATTACTGGCCTTTTACATCAAGATCCTTCATCAATGTCCAGTCTCTGACCTCCAGGGCACTCACGCAGCCACCAGCCCACCTTCACACTTACCAAAAACAAACACACACACACACACACACACACATATCCCGCCTGCAGCAACACTCAGGTCATGGTGCCTTTTCTCCAGCTTTTTCCTCATTTTCAAACTTTCCCGACCTGCATTGACATTTTAAAGTGTCACCACTGGACCGGAATGAGGCTGGGGGGTTGTAGTCTTATTATAGGTCTCCAGTCTTTTCCCGTAAGTGTAATTTGTGATTTCAGTTCAATTCAAAGAGCTCTCCTTCTCCTGGCCAATCGATGAGGCTCATGGTGTGTTTTTTTTTTTTTGGGCTAACATTGTTGCTGTGCAGCTATGCTCATTTATTTTCCTGGCTGTTCCCTGTTGTACTGTATTCTGATTGAGATGAACTATAATGTCCCCATCATTACTTCCCCATTTTGCCCTCCCCTATGGGCAATTTATTGGAAATAATTTTCAGGTGGGCTGTAATTTTTCTTTCATCTCAATTTGCCCACACACATCCGAAGAAAGCGGGAGCTAAACAGCGTCTTTTTGTGAATCAAAGAGGTGTATGCCATCGTGTCAGCTTATATAATGGCTTATAATTATAGTGAATAAGAAAAGCTGTTGTTTTTAGTCAGTAGTTATTTAGTCTGATTATTTTAACCAACGTGACTCACAGTTCACTTATTATAGGCACAATCCCCTCTGAGTATCCCGAGGTTAAGTGTTTCGCTCAAGGGCTCAATGGTGATTGCTCATGGATCTCTGCTTGTGGGGTTTGCTCTTACAAACTTGTATTTATTAGCCAAGATTTTTAACCTCAAGGGCAGCATCATTAATACTGATGGTCGCTGGGAATGTTTTCTCAAGGTCAGCCTTCTTTGCTACTTTTATACACTATTCCCTCCTCTTTTTGTTAAATTAGGAGATTCCCCACTGAGTGTACCACCTGCTGTTTCTCTGGCACAATTAATAAAGTTTGATTTTGTGCCCTATTACATTTTTTTTAAAGCAATACAGGCACAAATCTTGTGTTCCTTAGAGAGTCAAACTGTTAGATACAAATGATTTAAAAGAAGTCACTTATGATCACCAAGGCTATATTTATTTGAACTAAAACACTGTAAAAACAGTAATATTCAAGATAACGGGTCTCTTTTTGAATATATTTTAAAATCGAATGTATTCCTTTGATGAAAATGTAAATTTTCAGCATCATTACTCCAGTCTTCTGTGTGACAGGATCCTTCAGAAATCTTTCTAATATACTGATTTAATGCTCAAGATACAATTTATTTCAAGAAGAATAAGAAGGGAAAAAAAAAAAGACCCCAGACTTAAACGGTAGTGCTTCACATATTGCCACCCTGCTGCCAAACAATTTCAGTATGGAACAAAAATACATTCACCATTGTAAGACCATTTCTGCTTCTCTTGTGTTTATACATATATTACAGTATTGCCTCTATCTATAGCTCAAAGATTCAACCTTGCTACTGAAGCCACTAAAAGAAAGAAAGTGAGCAGAAAAAAAGACTTATCTTATTTTTGTTTGGAAATGCAATAGCTGTTTCACCCATTTTTCGACATTTGTATTAATATTATCATTGCTGTTGTTTAAGAATAAAGGTTTCACATTTTGTGACATCTTCATCATAAGGTTAAACTTAAACTGACCCTTTGCTGGAAAAGAACCAAGACTTTATTTTTAAGTTTCACACCTTTGCACCCTTTTCATATAAAGTTCCAAATTAGGTGTTTGACTGTTTTGTGAGCTGCAAAGAAATTAGCTTAAAACACATGATCTCAGAGCCATTTCTTATACTAAAATATGGCTATAAGTATTTAAGAGAAGCTTAAAAGCAGATGAGCAGATTCATCCTCCTCATGACAATCATTAGCAAGTTTATTAGATTACCGAAAGCCACGAGCACTACATTTTAAGCTCTCTCTATAGTTCAGACTGGGAAAAGTTGGCTGGGACATACCGTAAAAAAGGGTTCCTCCATATATATCCATTTAGAGACTTTGAAAGAGTAGAATGAGGTTTTTAATGAGCCAAGTAGGGTCAGACTTTAATGTCGGAGATGTGATTGGAATTTTTTATTTTTTTTCCTACAGGATTGTAAAAGTTTTAGTCTAGATAAGTGCAAGCTTTGCCAGCAAACTGACAAACCAACATGTAAAACCCATGAAAGTATAATGCTGATCTCTCTAAAAATATCATATCAGTTAAAAGACAATATTACAGGATTTGACCCCGAGGAAGTATCTTAGGCCGAAACGATTTGGTATTATGTAATAAAGTTTCCTTCATCACAATTAACGCTGGAATCTTATTTCTCACGTTTTTACAGAGATCTCATAATCTTGTAAAATTATGAGCATTAAAAATATAATTTTCCATTCAACATTAATGAAGCATAACAGTAGGGTTCCAACAATCACATTCATTCAAAAGCGAAATCTTGACAGTAACCGTCAAATCTTCACCCTTCAGACAGGTCAGTGGGTGTGTGCTGTTAATCAGTTTGTAATTGGCCTGGGCACACCCAGCCTCATGCACTAATAACCCTGCCTTTGTAATTAGTGCTACCAATTACTGGCAGCTGTATCAGTATGTAAACGAGGCTTTTTAAAACGCCGTTTGGGAATTAGAGAATGGAACATAAAGGCTGGTGCATGGACTGAGTTGCTGGCATGTGATCGGTGCATGCACTTTATTCTTATTAAAGCAATAGTTCACCTGAAAATGAAAAGTTGCTGGAAATGTACTTCCCATCAGGCCAAGCAAGATGTAGAGTTTTTTTCTTCATAGGAACAGATTTGGAGAAATGTAGCATTCCATCACTTGCTCACCAGTGGATCCTCTGCAGTGAATGGCTGCCGTCAGAATGAGAGTTCAAACAGCTGATAAAAAAAACATCACAATAATCCACAAGTAATTGATACCAGTCTAGTCCATCAATCAACATCATGTGGAGCAAAAAGCAGCATATTTGTAAGAAACTTATCCACGATCAAGGCATTTTAACTTTAAAATGTAATTTCTGTCCATCATCACTTGTCATCTCACATCAAAATCCACCAACATTGCTGAGCAAGTGATGTAAAGCTAAATTTCTCCAAATCTGTTTCCATGAAGAAACAAACTCATCTACATCTTAGATGGCCTGAGGATGAGGACATTTTCACCTATTTTTATTTTTGGACGACCTAAAAATTTAAAGGCATCTGATCAACCCATTATGTCTTTTGAGGAAAACAAAAGATGTTTTGAAGAACGTTGGGGTGTCGAACATAATTGGACCCCATTGACTTGTATTGTATAGGTGAAAACAAACACTGAAGTATTTTTAAATAGTCTTTTGCCTTTCAAAAGGAAGTCATTTTGAACAAGTTTCGAGGGCGAGTGAATGATGGTGTGACTAGGGTCACAGCGCCCTAGTTTTTATTCTCCTGTATGACTAATCCAAACCAAGAGTCCCAAAATAAGTGTTTTCCTCCTCATTTTGTAACTTCACTATGCGTTCTTGGCATATACATAACTTCAAATCAGAACACTTTGTCTTCCAAAACTTGATTTTAAGCAACAAATGTCAAACATCTCCCCAGGTGACAGCAGTTTGTACTTTATCGCGGAATCTCTTCAATGAAAAGCTCTTCTATTGTGCGAGTGGAGCAGAAATCAAACAGAAGGCATTGTTTGCCATGGCTCTTTAATCTGCTAATTAACATTGTTTGGTTGATTTCTGGGAGGGTTTGATGTGGTGCTGCCAAGGAGAAAAAACAATGCCAACATTATGAATCATAATTGTCACAATGCCCTTTCTGTTGCTATGCAACATGTGAATTCACTCCATCCCACCCCCAGCCTCCTTACATACATAACCATTCCCTCTTGAATCAACGGAGTATAAAAATACCTCCACATCTGGCTCCCGGGTGGGAGGTTGTGTCTTTGTGACACACTAATAGCTATAATATGAAATGTCAAAAGTTTGTTTAAATGTTAGGTATCATGAGGATTTTTCCTTATGGCTTGTGTGTGTAAATGTGTGTGTGATTAAAAATTAGAGTGCATCACTTTATGAAGAAAAAGCCTATGAGGAATGTGGAATTGTAGTTTGCTACATTTTTATCATCCCCTGAAACAATCCAATTTTATAGTAGCCTATATTATTTAATACAATATTGTATTATATTATTTTAAAATATAAAACCTTTATTTTCTGCCTGATTTCATTAGATTTGTAGAGATTTGTGTTTTAAAATATATTGAACTATGTAATAAACAAAAAACAAAGTGTTAACTAAAACCTAAAAAAAAAAAAAAACTATGAATTGAAAAAAACAGTGTTATTTGATGTACTGAAATAATAAACTAAATACTAATACTACTAAAAATGCCAGAAACAGAATATTTTTCATAACTGAAGTTAATTCAAATTGAAATGAAATCAGAAAATAAAAAACTGATTCAAAATATTTAAATTGTAATAATAGTCTCTCGATGATCCTAAAATTACACTCATATGAACATATGCACAATTGTTTTACAATAACAATACAATATATTTTGTTTAAATAATAATTACTGTGGTAAACTTGATTGCATTGAACATTTAATTAATCCTATTTATTAAATGCAATAAAAACATTAGTTCAATATTATGTGAACCTAAGTATTTGCAAATATTTTTGTTGTTCATGCGCTAAAAACAGGTGTAGAAACTATTTTCACTCAGAAATTGCTAGTTAATTATAAAGAATTACGAAGAAATTACTGAATTAAATGTGGAATTCTGAAGTAAAAAATCTGAAACGTATTATTTATTGATTTATTTTAAGTGTTTTAGATGATGTCGATACATGAATGTTGGTTGTGGTGTCTGTGTAAATGCTAAAATTGATGTCCAATCAAATGCTCCCTAGACTAAGATAGCCCCTCCCCCTCATATCCCTGCCTCTGACTATCATAAGTAGTATAGCGTGGCTCACTACAGTGATATAAACTTAAAGCTTCCTGCTTCAAATAGAAATATGTCAACACAGCCATTCAATTGGTCTTTCAGCAAATTTTACTGTCTAAATCACTATAAAGCCTTAAAAAGTGCAAGCTCCGCTCTTCCACATCTTCACATTAGCTCAACACATCAAAAAACAAGGGTACGCTGGGTCACCTGTTAATTTTTGCTTCCCCAAAGCTCTTTTCATCTACATCATCCTCTCTGTCTCTTCCGCAACCTTTCTGTCATCTTGAGGCATCAGCTCTTTCCTCTTGCTCACTCAGGTGGAAAAGCATTTCATTTGTTAAACAAAGAGGAGGGCCACCACAACATCCTGGCCATAATGGAGACGGATGACAGCAACAATCTTGGACAATGGAAGACAAAGGTAATTACCCTGCCTGTCAGGGCACCAGCATAGATCACCGCTCCGGCAAAAAAAAAAAAAAAAACATAGCCTCCACTTCCTTCCATGTAGGAGGATCCGCTGCCGTCCAGAATGATTCATAAAAGACAGATCAGCAGGTCCTTGAAGTTATTAGAGGGATGCTGAAATTGGATACATCAAACGAGACTTACTGATTAATTCGGTGGCGTGCTGTTTGTGGATTATTAGAAGCAGAGAATAATATTATTTTGACTTTGATGAGTTTAATACGCACAAATAAAGATAGCAAAAGCCAAACATCAATGTTTTAGGTCGCCATTTGTTTCCTTAATTAGAAATGGCATCATTCATCTCCCTACCAAAGTGTCTTCCTGGACATCAATGCTTATGCATAATTTCTGTAAGATTTATTTTTACCCAGTATGCCTGCTGTAAAGATTTGTCTAAATGTAATACAGTGGAATTTTGAACGTTGGCAGGCCGGTTTTAAGTTGACAGGCAGACAACAAGAGCCCCCTGGGATACATTTCAGGTTCTGACTATACGTAAATATAAAGAGCATGAAGTTTTGATTAAAGGTTGAGTGTTTTCTGAGCGTATGAGAAGCACATCGCTGTCAGGTAAAACGGAGCTCTGCTACACTCTCAGATTCTCTTCATACTGGGACTGGATATGTAAACATTTCACTTTAACACCTCTTCAATAGGAATTATTTAATCTTGTGGGATTTTGATGGAGCAAATGGCATCTTTTCCACATTATTAAATTACTAAAATTGCTCAATGACTGTAGTTTTTAGAGTTGATGAAAATAAAAATAAAAAACATTATAGATTTTCGAGTGCCATTCCAATCATTATTTTCAAGAAGGATGTAGGACAATTCCAAGTATATTATCCTGCTTGTTCAGTCACCATGGTAATTTTATTTAGAAAATAAACTTTTTTTTTTTTTTTAAATCTTAAAGGAATAACCCAGAAATGAACATTTTCCAGAAATGTGCTCACTCTCAGGCCATTTAAGATGTTAAGATTTGTTTCGTCATGGAAACAGATTTGGAAAAATGTAGCATTATAACAATCGTTCACCAATGGGATCATCTGCAATGAATGGGTGCCGTCAGAATGAGAGTCCAAACAGTTGATAAAAAACATCACATTAATCCACAAGTAGCCCACAACACTCCAGTCCATCAATTAACATCTTCTGAAGCGAAAATCTGCGTATTTGTAAGAAACCATCCCATCATTAAGGTGTTTTAAATTCAACAGATTGATTCAGTTCAAAATATGAGTCTTCTATCCTCAATGTTGCTTTCGCCATTGAAAAACTGGTCTTGACTGCACCAGGAGAGAACTATGCACAGATCAAGCACCTTTTATAAGTGAAAACTGTCCAAAACAATGCTAAACAAATATGTTGGTTGATTTTGAGAGGACAACAAGGACTTGAGGAATTATTATTATGGACTCATATTTTAGGCACAAATAATGATTTGAAGTTAAAAATGTCTTAATGATAGAATTGTTTCATACAAACCTACATCTTTTCACTTCTCAAGATGATAATTGATGGACTGGAGTGATTTGGATTACTTGTGGATTATAACAAGTGATGTAATGCTACATTTCAGGCCACCCACATGTCTGTATGATCCTCCAGGGCTGAGATCCAGCCGCATCCCGAGAGCTCCAGAGTCCAAGCACTCCATCCAAGTAAGGCTTTTTTTTTTTTTTTTTTTTGCCCACCACAAATATTCTGAGTCTGATCCTTTAGAAAAGTAATAGCACCACTAAAGAAGCGCTGATTAAAACAAAGTAAACTTAAAATTGTGTAACTGACTAAACCTTATAAGAACATTTAAGTAAGTTGGTGTCCCATCAATGGCTGATTCATTCTGCTGCAGACACACACACACACACACACACACACACACACACACGTGACCCCCGACATTTGTGGCTCTTGATACAGATCCAGGAGGTTGCTAAGCAACCAGCAGAGAAAAAAGGAGACAATTCAGTGACCACTGATGAATTGTTCTCACTGTAAAAAAGCACAAGAAGTCTGTTTAATAATAATGAAATGAAAAAAACTGTGAAATATTTTAATTGCATATTTAGTGCATTTAAGCTGGTAATCAGAATTGTCTCAGCTATGAAGAACCAAAACTTAAAAAACATTTTTGTTAACTGACATAAAACATTAAATGATGAAAATTACTATACATTAAAAAAAAAAACGTTTAGAAAGAAATGTCAATAAAATTGACAAAAGCATGTAACAAAATTACAAAGAAATAAACTTAAATAAAAATAAATACATAAATGAAAGCTGATTCAAAATGTTATTAAAAAACTAGTATAAAAATAACGCCAGAATAACAGCAACAATCGCATGGAAAGTCTATGGCATGTAAATTGTAGTTTAAAGGTGCACTAAGCAAGTTTTGAAAAATGCATTTAACCGCAGTGTTGGACCGAGTCCCAAAACACACTTGTAGCCAATCAGCAGTAATGAGCATGTCTTTTACTGATATAGAGAAGAGAGTGCTTAATTTGAGTGCACAGATGGATATTGGCCGATCGACTATAGATAGAGAGAAATGGAAGATAAGAGGAAAATATAGGAGGATCAAAACATTAAAGGGGTTATGGGATGCAAAATTCACTTTGCAAATTGTTTGAACATACATGTGTGTTATAAGAGTGTGTACACATCCATCCTTTAATTATAAAAATCCACCCAGTGCTTTTTTTTAATCCCTTTTTAAAATTACCTTCCTCAAATCAGACTGTTCTGAGATTCCTGTCAGAACGATGTAGTTCTGTACAGACCGCTCCCACGATAGTTGATTGACAAGGCCGCCTTACCTTAGACCCGCCCTGAGTGAGCTGAGTGAACCGAGTGAGCTGTAAACAGTCCGACTGCCATTGTGTCAGCTCTGGTGCAGGGGAAGACAAAAATGTCTCCGATTAAGTGATTGAGGTGTTCTGTTGTTGGATGTAATAATGAGTATAGACGTTGTCATTTACTCCCGACATCTGAGCTGCTGAAGACGCAGAGGATTAACGTTACTTTCGCTTTGAGGGGAATGCGCCTATCCCGATCTGTCTAAATGCGTCTATGTTCGGGATAATCATTCGCGATCCAGCTTCATCTGGAGAAGAAGTGAGTACAAGGGTTTTTTTATGAATCTTTGCAAATCGCCTTTCCTAATAAAGTACTAGTTAGCCAGTTTCGCGGCTGAAGTTTACAGTTTGCTCCTCACCCCATGGAAGAGAGGGGTAGGGTCAGCAGAGCTCATTAGCATTTAAAGTGACATGGACTAAGAAACAGCTTGCTGAAAACAGAGCTTTTGTTTTTGACAAGGCAAAAAGGGTGTTTTTTACACTACCATTGAGAAATGTTAACCACAGTAAATTATAGCCTTTTCATTAAGACCCTAAATCACCTCGTGGAAAATGGGCATCTGATGACCCCTTTAAAAAGAAGAGCTATGATCAGACAAGAGGTAGGACCCGCGTAAATATCGGAGCAGCTTTCCAGCAGTGGAGAGAACTCAAGGACCGAGGAGGGCTCGAATCGGACACCGACTTTGCATTGTTTCTTCTTGATAAGTGAGTAACATTAACTTTTCATTGTTTCACACAACTTATGTGTTGGCTTTTGTTTGAATATTCTTTTGTGTCATCTTCACTTGTTTCCGTGATCGTCGTTATGCCATGGTTGTGTACATATGTGTGGGGCGGAGATATCAAAATAGGTGTGAGGACCTGTTGGCCTATGGCAGGGATACTCAAATCTGGCTCGCGAGATCCATTTTCCTGCAGAGTATAGCTCTAACCCTAACCAAACACACCTGGCCATGCTAATCAATTTCTTCAGGATCATTAGAAAATCACAGGTAGGTGAGTTTGATCAGGGTTAGAGCTAAACTTTGCAGGAAAGTGGATCTTGAGAGTCAGATTTGAGGATCACTGGCCTATGGGCATTTTTGTTTTGGTGCTTTCAAATATCAGTATTGTTTGGCAAAAATCGCTTAGTGCACCTTTAATGTCCATTTGGATAAAAAGAATGTGAATTATTAAAATTGCAAGTTGGTATTCAGATTGTTTTAGTAACTTAACTGTGAGGTTGCGAGAAACAAAAATAATAAATAATATCAGCTACTGAAATAAGTTCAAGCCTTAAAATGATTGGAAACAAACAAACACAAAAACCTGGAAATAAGTAAAAACAGAAAATAGAAGCAAAACTAAAGCAACTAAAAAATAAAATAGTAGTATCAAAAAAATAATAAAAAAAAAGTTAATAAAATGACAAAAGTACATTAAAACTAAAACTTAAATACAAATGCAAAAACAAAAGCTGCTTCAAAAATAATGCAAAAATAAGTTTGTAGCACATTTTTTTTATTTTTTTGAATGCATCAAATCATGTACTGTTATTTAATACATGCTAGAAGGTTACATTTTCAATAATACAACATATACAAAAAATAATTACAAAATATACAAAAAAAATTTAAATATTTCCCCCCTTATTTTTCAGAATGAGAAGAACTCACCCACATAATTTGTTATGGTTAAACATCAACATTAAGTGCAATGTGCAGAGAGCAAAACAAATGTGTGATATATGTTACATTTCAGTTGCATCATATTCTTTTCATGCAAGTGTCCAGCTGGGGGTTTTAGCCACTGAGTAATCTTGACATTCTGGTGCTGGACACAACACACTGATGCAACTCAACTGGGTATTTTGTTTCTTTCATATTACAAGTGCATTGAATTTCTAAGCCTTTGCATATTTAACAGTGTCTCTTTGTGATAGAGATGTGTGGTATATTATAAATATCACTTCAAAACTGAGTGATATTGAGATTTCTATTACAATAGGCAGTGTTGCCTCAGTGATGATGAGCAGGGTTTGCAGTAAATATTTAATGGAAAATTTAGTCCTAAGAAATAGTACTTCAGAACATAATAGCTTTGTTCCAAACCCTTGTGAGTCCCCTTGCTGTCTACACAGGTAGCGACCTTCTAATGCACAAGTGCACTTGGCACTAACACTCAGCGTTGATTCAGTAGTGCAGGGAAACTGAGCTGTGGCCCTCGAGGGCCGTTCTCCAGCACAGTTTGCTTCCAACTCTAATCAAACACCTGCCTGTAATTTTCCAGCAATCCTGAATGAGGTCTTTATAACACCTGGAGAAAGATAAATATTAGCATTTCCTTTCAACTCAATGGTGTGAGACCTCGCAGAACAGAACTCTGCAAACTTTGATCATGATGAGTTATTACACTTCCACGCTTTGAGCTGTGAATGTCATGTGATTCTAATACACTATACAACGTTATTTTTAAGTTAAAGATTATTGGAGTATGTTTACAATAAATTACTATTTCAGCTTTTTGCAAACACAAATTTCATGTTTAATTCAAAGTTGACATTTCTTTATAATCGTGAAATTTACTTTAACTTTTTTTCTCTTGAATCACAGGGAAATATCTTCATGACACTAAAATTTGTCATATAAACATTAACTAAAATCTAACTAAATTTAACATTAACATGTTTTGTTGTTAATCAAAATATAAATATTAGATTAAAAAACGAAACTAAATAAAAATGCTAAATAAGTTGAACTGCAATAAACACAAAATCTAAATAGTAATATAAAACATATATATTAACACACAACTAAACAAACAAATTAATATTTACAATATAAAATAAACCAAAACTGCTCTATGACCATCAAAGGAAAAATAAGCAGTTTGCCGTTAGTTGAAGTTATAACATATCTCTGTCATACTAACCAGCAAAACCTTGACCTCTTGATCCCGAAGACTTTTGTTTGATCCAAACTCTGAATAGTTTAATAGCACTGTATTTCCGGGTTTTTTATGGATTGGGTAAACTTCTAGAGTGGTGAACACAAACTAAATATAGTTTTTGAAAACCCATTTGTGTTACCAAAATTCACAATAGCGGTGACTTTCCAAGGTGGTAACTCGTCATCACAGTGTAAGGGTCCCTATACACAAAAGAGATAAAACCAGAATGAGCAGGAAGAACAGGATCAGGAAGTGATGCAAGTAAGTGAGTAAGTGAGTGAGTAAGTGAAGTGACATACTGCCAAGCATGGTGACCCATACTCGGAATTCGTGCTCTGCATTTAACCCATCCAAAGTGCACACACACAGCAGTGAACACACACACACCGTGAACACACACCCGGAGCAGTGGGCAGCCATTTATGCTGCAGCGCCCGGGGAGCAGTTGGGGGTTCAGTGCCTTGCTCAAGGGCACCTCAGTCGTGGTATTGAGGGTGGAGAGAGCGCTGTACATTCACTCCCCCCACCTACAATCCCTGCCGGCCCGAGACTCGAACCTGAAACCTTTGAACTCTCTAACCATTAGGCCACGACTTCCCCCAACCATTAGGCCACGACTTCCCCCAAGTCAAACTCAAATTCACATCGCCCACATAAGCATGTGTGTTTACGGGCCACATCTTTGAATACTTCCTTAAAATTGGACCACAATGAGGTATCCTAAAAGCCAGTATCGTTTTGCTGCTTTCTTTTTGGAGCACCACCATTTTACCTAGGCATAAACCCAACAAGACACTTTTACCTCGCCCGGCTTCCTATTTACTTCCTAGTCTCTCCTCCCCAGCCCAATTCAGCTTTGACAACAATACAGTAGCAGTGAGCTCTCTTCCTCTGAAGAAATGATTCACTCTCATGTGTCCCCAGGGGCCGATGGAAGCAGCAGTCATGCAGCCACCCTCACACTGCAGATCCGCTCTTCTCTGAGAGCCAGACATGTTTCTTCCCAGCCATAGTCATTCATATCAGTCCGCCAAATCACTGCTCACTGTCAGCTCCTCTGGTAAAGCGCTCACAATAGCTTTAGATTTGTTATTTCTACAGTTTTTTGGTTATTTTATTTTTCTACATTTTGTTAATTTCTACAGTTCTGTCCTTTTCTTGTTCTGAGTTTAATGTTCAATACATGGATTTATGTGACTTGATGCTACTTCGTTCTCCAGATTGTTTGTACCTTTTGTCTACAACCACAATCCGTAACACACACACATATATAGATATATATATATAGATATAGATGTTGTAGGAATGATTAATATATACAGTGCCCTCCAAAAGTATTGTAAGAGTAAAGACAAAATTGCTCTGTTGGCTGTGGAGTCAAGACATTTACAAATATGATTAAAAGATGAATATGAGACAAAACTACAGAATGTCACATTTTATTATTAGCTGTTTCAATACATGCATGTTTTACCAGCTAAGAAGTTCAGCACTTTTAGAGTTTCATCCCTCTATCTGATGTGAGCATAAAACTTAGCTTTGTGTTTCAATGCTCAAAACTGTCAATCAAAAACAGACGTGTGCAGTGCATGGACTGAAGCAAGAACATAAAGAAACTGTACGATTGAGCAAAATCATCCGTCAAATGGCTCTACATGTCAGAGATTATGGTGGCCATCAACAGAAGACAGCTCAATGCATCCACAAAAGACACGGAACACACAGAAAAGCTAAAGAGCCACCAGCATTCATTGGCACAGCACTGTCTGCAATCTTTAAGAAATTAAATAAGAATGCAAATCACAGATGCACACATGAAAGCCCGAAAAATACTTTTTATCGTTGCCACTGACATAATAGGCATTAGCCTTGTGTAAAATCCAGGCTTCTTGTTTTCGACAGCATTGATTTTTATTTTTTTTCTCCAAAATGGCTTCTCACCAAGGGACCCGTGGAATGGATGGCAATAGGAGGCAATGAGAAACAGAGCAGGACTGAAACAGATGTGTGTGTGTGTATATATATATATATATATATATATATATATATATATATACACCTCTAGTCTGACTTTAAATGCAGACCTTGAGCCAAAAACTCATCACCAAACACCAATGACTTGTACATAGGGGTACTGTCATTTTAGACACGTCCAAAACTGTTGCAACAGAGATGGAAATACTATTATGTATTTGAATTATGAATTATGTTTCCATCTTTGTTGCCACAGTTTTGTTAGTGTCTTTTCTGTTCTAAAGAAGGGGGTGCCCCAACACTTTTGTCCTTATAGTGTCTATACAAGTCATTGGTGTTTGGTGATGAGTTTTTGGCTCAAGATCTGCATATAAAGTCACACCAGAGGTGTTCAGCTGGGATCAGGACTTGTCTTTCTGCAGACCAGTCAAGTTCTTCCACACTGACTCAATCAATCATGTCTTTTTGAACCGTGTCTTATACACAGAGGCACTGTCATGTTAGAATAGAAAAGGGTCCTGTCCAAACTGTTGCTATACAATTAGAAGCACACAATTCCCTAGAATATCATTATATGCTTAAACATTAAAGCATACTCATAGAAATTACTAAAGTATAGTCAAACATGTTTATTAGAAGGGGGTGACCCAATATTTGGGGGGGGGGGGGGGGGGGGGGGGGTTGAAATATGATAGATTATCTGTTGGTTTGTGTTAGCTAAAGCCATACTCCTAGTTAAAATCGACATGAAATCAAAATTAATTCCATTTACTTTCTTAATACATGAACGCATTACAGAAGTGAAATGGGTTGTGATTGTCATTTCTGTTCTGATATCATCTTAGCAGCAATAATATGATGAAAAGAACAATGATGAAACTTTAAATGGGTCAAAAAGACAGAAGTCATGCAATACACTAAATAAGCACATGGGGAAAAATATCATGAAACTTATATGACTCACTCAAGGGGACCATTCAATTGGGTCTCATATTGATTGCTGGCAAGTTTTTTTTTGTTTTTTTTTTTGGCCACACTGGGTTTAAAAAAACATGGCCCTATGTAGATCCTATATGCTCCATTTCTTTTAACAAAGTCCCCAGTGTACACCACAATTATAGATACAAAGTAATGAATATAATGTGGAATTCAGCCTAAAATGTAACAGTGATACAACACTGCCCAAAATCCTGTCAATTCTAAAATGTTCATTCAAACAGTGGCTAATTAACTGTGTCTTACCAACTACTGCTCACAGGAGAGAGTCCAAGATTAGTGAAATTATTGATTCCATTGGTAAAAGATTGTTATTCCTAAAAGCAAGGAAGCAGAAAATGGCAAAATCCGGACAGTTAAGCACAGAAAAGTACAGCCTGTAGAAAAACTGACATTCAAGCCAATCAATTCCACCTTATAATTAACACAGTACAAAGACATACAATTGGTCTTATTTTTTTCCTTAAAAACAAGTTCAGCTAATTAACCTAGGAGCAGAAATGGTGCCAGAAATTCTAAATTCAGCTGTATAAAAACGTACAATGTTATAATGTGTTCTGGATGGTTGATATTCGGTTGCTAAGATTCCTCCCACTAATTCACATCCATGAAACATATCTATTCCACAATAGGTTCTTTATAGTGGAAAAATGTTCATTAGATTAGTCAAATTAAAATTGGTTATTTTAAAGGAATAGTTCACCCAGAAATTAAAATTTGCTGAAAATTTACTCACTCTCAGGCCATCCAGGATGTGGATGAGTTTGTTTCTTCATGGGAAAAGTTTTGGGAAAAATCCAGCATTCCATCACTTGCTCATCAATGGATCCTCTGCAGTGAATGGGTGCCGTGAGAATGAGAGTCCAAACAGCTGATAAAAACATCACAACCTACAAGTAATACACACCACTGCAATCCATCAATTTACAATTTATGAAGCGAAAAACTGCCTGTTAATGTAAAAATAAAACATTTATCATCAAACTGTTGATTTTGGCTAAAATATGACAACTCTATCCATAATATTGCTTTTTTTTTTTTTTTTTTGGTTGTCTACGGATAAAAACTGAATAGTTAATTAGTTAATTAACAAGATAATTAATTGATGTACTGGAGTGGTGTGGATTATTGTGATGTTTGGACACTCATTCTGACGGCACCCATTCACTGCAGAGGATCCATTGGTGATGTAATTTTCATTTTGAGGTGAACTATTCCTTTAAGAAAAGTACACTGAAAGGAGTTTGGTGAAAAAACCCTTTTGGGAGCTTTATTTTTAAGAGTGTACTTCAATATCTTGAGGAATATTTATTTGCCACCGTCATATTTGGCTTGGTTACTCAGGGTTTGAACAGCGCTACTCTTTTTAAAGCTATACATTGTGAAAAACACTTTATAAATAAACTGAAGTGAAATTGAATTGGGTGTTCTGAGAGGTTTGTGTCATGCCTCTATGCAAATGCTAGGTGGTTGCCAAAGTGAAAAAAAAAATCCCACCTACAGATTTCCATGATATTCTTGTCTCCTATTAATTTATATCTATTGAATTTCTTTACTCCACAAGCTTATAATAAATCATAAATCATGAAAATCTGCTTACGGAAAATGAATACTAATAGCACACAGGGGTTTTCCAACAAACCCGTCGTATAAAAGTAATAATTCTTGCCTTAGCAAGCACCACTAAATATATTTCTCTAATGACCTGACCGGTCCAGTCTCCAGACCTCAATCTCACACACAGCTTGTTTAGATCAAACTGAACAAAAGTCAAAGCAAAGCTGGCCATAAATCTCCTCCTGCAAGAATTGCTTCAGAAAAGAAAGAAAGATTTGCACTTGTACTCCATACATTATTTTGTAGCAACATTTTTATTGCATGAAGAAAATCGCCTCCCATAACGTGTTAGGAATAATTTATGAGTTTATGGTAAATGTCAGCATATTGAGATAAATCTCATTTGCATAGCATTCCACCTTCTTCATATCTGCATGTTTCTACCTATGGATCTGCTATAGAGTATACAAGAGTATACAGTTTTGTGGTTTTATTTATTTATCTAGACTCCTTTTAGGAGTATAAATAATTGTATGTCTCCGTCCACTCCAAAGTAATGATCCGGTCATTTTCTGTGAATGTTAATCAGCATTGTTGCCAGATGTTGGCACACGATACTGTTGAATAATCTAGAAGCATTCTGAAATGACATGGAAAATATTGAGTAATTAACAAAGACGTTATACTTTTTTATTGAACAAAAGTCGTCAAAGACACACTTTAATTATAGAAAATGACAGTCATGCTTTGCAGGAGCAAAATAGAAGGATCGGATGACTAAAAAATAATTATACACACATACATATACAGTATATACAGTGTGTGTGTATATATATATATATATATATATATATATATATATATATATATATATATATATATTATTTATTATTATTGTTGTTGTTAGTATAATCCAAAGATAATTATCAGAATAAAGACTTAAAATTAAGCCTATTTATCACATACTACTTTTATGGGGCAGATGCTGCATGAACATTTTTTCAAATGTCTCCTTTTGTATTTTGTAAAAGAAAAAAGAAACAGGCTATAGGTTTAGACTTACAGGAGGCTGGGTAAATTGTGAACAAAGTCTCATTCTTACATGAAGTATTCTTTTTGAGCCAACTGACTTTTCTTAACTCCCTGAAGGGCTGTTGCACTGTCACATCTTAATAAGCTGGCATCATTTCAGACACCGATGAGTAAAATGTTGTTGCCACATCACGTTGTACTTTTGGATGGGAAGAGAGGAGACATGACAAAGCAAACCTCGCAAATGGAGCAGATGCGCGTCACACCAGGACTACTCGCAATTCAATTAGCCTGCACAATCAATGCAATCTGTGTGGTGAAATCGGCCACATTGTCGTGACTGGCAGGGGATGCCACCAAAAGGTTATGTGGGTGATGAGTGAAAATGAGAGATGGGAGGAGAGAACATATAGATGGGGGGTGGGGGGTGGGGAGGTATCATATGCTAAAATCAAGCTTTAGAACTAAGAAGATGTGGTGACCATTAATCTATACAATTATGATTTGACAGTAATCAACTACTCATAGTGAACTATGGCTAATATGTACAATTACTAACGTTAAACCTTTGACTTTAAACAGGAAGACTTTTTTTTGTACAGAAAGGCAATTTTCTAGTTATATCATTAGAGAATAAGGATTTTTTTTTAAAGACTTTAAAGTAACTGCAATATATTTTTTAAATAAATAGTAAATCAATTAATATGTAACTCATATTAATTAATATGCAACTCACTATTTACAATTTTTACACCAGTAGGTGGCAACAGCGACTGCTTTTATGACATTAGGATTGAGTCAGTGAATCATTCATTCAACTGATTCATTCAAAAAAAGCTGTTTAATTCAAGAACAAAACTAGTGAATGCCTTTACAAGGTCACTGAATTGATCACTCAATCAATTTGCTCCAAAAATGCTAATTCAGTCAAGAAGGAACAAAACACAACTACACACGTTCCTATACAATACGTAGTGTGCCTGCTCATGACGCCACTGCTATCGCAAATTTGCACTTTAATGGTTTCGTTTTCAAGAACTTACACTTTGAAACCCATTCCCAAACCCAGGCTCTCAAAATGCTGTTGTTGTGTAAATGAACAGTGAAACCACATAAAAATGTTTTCCAATTTCAGCTGGAAATTGTGTTGTGTAAATGCCTTCTCGGTAATTAGTAATTTCCTAAGCCGTTGTTACAAGTTCCTCTGCTGCTTTTCCGTTGTTCCAATTTAAACATGAATTAAAGGATTAGTTCAATTCCAGAATAAAAAAAATAAAAAAAAAATCCCAATGATTTACTCACCCCCATGTCATCCAAGATGTTCATGTCTTTCTTTCTTCAGTCGAAGAAAGACTTTTTTTGACTGAAAAAGAAAGACATTTTGGATGACATTCACTCTTAAAAATAAAGGTTCTTTATTGACATCAGTGTTTCCACAATGAACCTTTACCGTCGATGGAACCTTTTCATTCCACAAAAGGTTAGTTACAGTGGAAAAAGATTATTTAGATTATTAAATAAAAATGTTCTTCACACTAAGAAAAAAATGGTTCTTTTTAGAACTGTTCACTGTTCACAGAAGGAAAGAAATGAGTGGTTTTACAATTATGATTGACTGTATCTATCAAAGCAGCCAAGTTATATATATATATAGGCAATGCTTTGCTTAATTTTGACAATTTTATGAATATGTCTCTTATTAAAATGGTTTTGAATGTGTAAATGTAATAGTTGTAAATGTGTCTGTATATGTATATATGTGTACATTTTATATATATATATATATATATATATATGTGTATATATATATATATATATATATATATATATATATATATATATGTATATGTATATATATATATATATATATATATATATATATATATATGTATATATATATATATATATATATATATATATATATATATATGTATGTGTGTGTGTATGTATGTATTTAGACAAACTAAATTAGCTCAACCCACATTTTCAGTTAAAGGAACACTGAGTTTGCCAGTTGAACTGAAAATGCAAACAGAATTAAACATCTTTCTGTGAAATATCAAACAACGGTTCAAGCAAAAGTCTGTACTTTTTTTTACATTCTTTATGTAATTTTAAATTGTATTTTAAAGGGACTGGGGCTGCAAATTAGCCATTGGCTAGAAGCCTGTGCATCTGCAATGTTATTCTGCATTGTCCCTGTTAAATAAACAACTAAACGTTTTGGGGACCCAAAACTGGTTCTTCTATGGCATCGCTGTGAAAACCCCCTTTTTGGAACCATTCTTTTTTAGGATGAGGGTGAGTAAATCATCAGGACATTTTTATTCTGAAAGTGAGCAGACATCTTTGAATGCTGTGCATGATAGAGGACTGTGTTTTAGAACGCTGTGTTTTTACAACGCCTTGTCAAGTTAAAAGAAGTTCAACTTTGCAGCTTTTTTTTTTTCCATGTCTTTTTTTTTTTCATTGCCCGTAGGGGAGGTCTGATGCCTATACTTTTTTTGCTTACAAGCCGTCATTGCTAGTTCTGTTGCTGCTTTTCAAGCAAGCAGTAAAAATTCACCTTTGACCATTGTGCTTTAGTCTCGTGCATGAGCGCTGCGTGTTTAGAATGTTTTGTAAAATAACTTTAAAAACTGACACTAAATGTCTCAAGGCGTGTTTTTTAGTGTCTTTTTTTTGTATCCCACTGCCTGTAGCTCACATTTTTTTTTAAATGCAAAATGCATTCTGTGTGAATTTTTCCTAAGGGAAGTCTGGTGCTTACAGTGACACAAGTCATTTAAACATTTTAAACATTTATTTCCTGTCATGTACAAACTGCCAGCAGTCGCTTCCTCCGAACAGATTCAGCACGGGACGTCATGCTGAGATGCTCTTCTGTAGGCCTATGAACACACCTTTGCACTTGTTAGCATATTTTTGTTGGTTGAATAATCTTTATCATATTACATTGCCGTGTTTTCATCTCAGTTGGAGGTTTGATTATGATACAATTCGCTGTGCAATCGATACACCCCCTGCGGGTAAAGACTGTTCACCTCTCGAGTGCCAGGCTGGTGAGCATTTGTTGAACATCTCATTTCTGTCTTAATAACATTATCGCCAAAGACGTAATGACAACATTAGCTGTGCTCTCCAAAGTTAACAGCCGCCAGCAACATAAGTTAATTACTTGTTTGTCTTTTACTCAAGTTCTCTCGCATATCTCCACTTGTATTGGTTCTGAAACACAAGTCTGTCTTATTTCACCAAAAGTGATTATTTTGTATTTTTATTTTTATGATGTTGTTCTCTTCCCCCTCCTCAGTCACACAAAAAGCCTATTTATAAGTCCTAATGCACTCATTCCAGTTCCCCGTTATCTAACTTAATTTCACGGAGCCTATCTAACTTCCATCATATACCGAAGCAACTGAAGCAAACATACTTCATATTAGAAAGCGTGTTATTCTATTTCATGGTCAGATAGATCTCCACTGTTTCTAGCATTTAAAGTCTAACAGGTTGAAATTAAGATGCAAAACGGAGTCAAACCAGCAATGCCTGGATCAAGGTCTTTAAGAAATAAACTGCCTGCCTGCTGTGAATGACAATGGACATGACGTATAACGTTAGCTCGTACTGTTTTGATGTGATTAGGATTCATTGCGAATTCTTATATCATTATGCTCGAACCGGCGTTTTGTTTAAGTGGATTGAAGAAGACAGACAAAGCCCGCTGCGTGCCACTTGGTATGCCGTGTAACAGATCTTGACGTAGTGTAGAGGGCAGCATGTTTTCAATGCCACTGGCGATGCGTTGTGGTACCTTTGTGTTTACGGCAGCATATTTTGACGGGGAATAAAATTACGTTGGGATGACCGTGACCTCTTAGCTTGTCCTCCAAGCCTTGTCCTTCACTGAAACCTCAACAACACCATCTGCATCATCACACCTCTTGGCAAACCTGATAACAGAGCTCTTCATGTGAAATTCACTTCAGTCACGAAGCACTTCAAACCCACTTCACTTGTATTGTTATTGTACAGTAAACCCTTCTTCAGGGATGTTTCATTGCATGCTTTGTTCTCATTGAATGGTCTGATAAAGGCCTGCAGGTACATATACATACTCGTTTTTTTTTTTTCTCTCTCAGAAATTATGTGTTGTGTATTTATTTTTTTCTGGTTATCAAATGAAGGCATAAGATATAATATAATTTATCTTTTAATTATTGGCAATTAAGCAACATTTTGGCAAACAAAGGGGATTTACTATTAAAATAAAAACATTGAAGAGATTTTGTGTGATTATTCCCTAAAAAAATAATGTTTGTTTCATTTTAGTAGTAGTAGTAGTAGTAGGCTACGTACATTCTACTGAACAATAGTAGGGAAGAATGGGAAGTCGTGGCCTAATGGTTAGAGAGTCGGACTCGTAATCCAGAGGTTGTGGGTTCGAGTCTCGGGCCGGCAGGGATTGTAGGTGGGGGGAGTGAATGTCCAGCGCTCTCTCCACCCTCAATACCACGACTGAGGTGCCCTTGAGCAAGGCACCGAACCCCCAACTGCTCCCCGGGTGCCGCAGCATAAATGGCTGCCCACTGCTCCGGGTGTGTGTTCACGGTGTGTGTGTGTTCACTGCTGTGTGTGTGCACGTTGGATGGGTTAAATGCAGAGCACGAATTCCGAGTATGGGTCACTATACTTGGCAGTATGTCACTTCACTTCAATAGTAATATATTTTTGGTACAATGTCTTCGTTAAACCAGACTTTTATTTTGACGGGTTGCAGTGAATGCTTTTACATTATTTAAGTGTAATTACCTACATTTGATTAATTAATTCAAAATTTGACAAATTCCGTGACATTCCGCGTTACATAGTAAATTCAGTTTTTATGATCGGATTCCACGATTCCGTCTGCATTTTCCACATTGCAGAAATCATAGGGCCCTATAAAAAATATAAGAAAAGTATATTTGCCTACATAGGCCTAATTACTTTAAACTGAATTATAATGAAAACAGAAAATATAAAAGCTAATATAATATAAATAAAAACTAGGCCTATAATAGTATACAAATTATGGTAGAATACACACACATACACACACATATATATATATAAATAAGAAACATTTCTTAAGTGGCAAATCATCATATTAGAATAATTTCTGAAGGATCCTGTGCCACTGTTTTTAAAAATATCAATAATATTTCACAATATTACTTTTTTACTGTATTCTGTGTTTATATTGCATCAAAAAATGCAGCCTTCATAAGCACAAGATACTTTTCTTTTCAGAAACAGAGAGAAAATATAAAACTATTATTTTGAATCATAGTATTTCAGATTATCACCGTTTTTACTGTATTTTGATTAAATAAAGCTGGTGAGAATTATATGCTTTTTAACACTGTGATTACTTTTTATTATTTTTAATTAAATCATCTAATTTTGAAAATTCCTCATTGACCTACACTGATAGGACATTACGTATTCAAAAACTTATATGCAAATATTTACCTACTGAATTCTGTTGTCCTTGCACCAAAATAGCCACTGGTCAATGCATCTAATTAAGGTGTTGTGCTGTTTGTTATTTATGCTCAGACGTCAGATGAACACTGACTGTCATGACAACGGCAGCTCTGATGCACCATTGTATTTAAGCACAAAGTCTGTTCTTCTCCATTTTATTCAGGAAATGCACATAGTTTCTGTGTGTTTAATGCACTTTTAATTACCCACATAATGTGTATAAATAAACTTATCTTGCCTTGAAAAGTCAAAACCTAAGCTCCAACAAAAAGCAATATTTGGGTGTGAAAGTTCTCCAACAGTTGATATCGTGAATATTAACTGTATTGATTGTCCGCTGGAAATTAGTTATGCTTCAAACGTTTGTTCAAGTGGCAGATCAATACATGCTTGTGTTGTTCATAAGCATATACTTCAATTACTTATGCGTTTTTAATCTCACTACTTGCTGTGTTCTTATTCTCCTGTAAACTGCCATATCAAAATCAGTCATCAGGTTTTTAATTAGGGGAAAGTTCCTCAATGCAACTTGCAGGAGTGAATACAAGAGGCACGTTAGACACTCATTCTCTCCTGGGTGTCTGCTGATTGGCAGTAGAAGAGAAACTAATTGCCTTGCTTTGGCACACGGTTTCCCTCAGCATCACCACCATTAAACAAAATGTTCAGACTTTTATTTGCTCTGGACTAAATAAAACCTCGTAATGAGAAGCAAAAGAGGGAGGAAAATGATGCTGCATAACATCCTCAGTGGAGACGGCATGCAGAGGGGAATTTAAGCACAGCGTTTAATAATGCTGGACAACTTTCAGATTTTAATATCGTGCTTTATTTGCTGATATGGCAAGGTTATTCAGTCATGTCTGGTGTGAAAGAATTCAAATCTATTGTTAGCAGTGATAACAAGTCTTAACTATTTGAGTTCCACACACATAAAAATAAAGGCTGATGAAGAACAAAGGAAGGATCTGGCATGGAAACAACTTTTTTTTTTTTTTTTTTTCCAGAAACTCTTTAAAGGAATAGTTCACCCTCACATGGATCCAAACATTTAAAATGTCCAAACAAAGAATGTGAATGGGTTTCCAAATAGCAAACTAATTGAACATTAATTTAACTTTTGTATGTAGATTAATCAGTTTCATAATTTATCCAAACCTGTTACAATGTAGTATCACAATACTTGTTCACCTATGGATCCTCTGCAGTGAATGGGTGCCGTCAGAATGAGAGTCCAAACAGTTGATAAAAACGTCACAATAATCCACACCACTCCAGTCCATCAATTAATGTTTTTTGAAGTGAAAAGCTAACAAATCCATCATTACGGCATTTTAACTGGGTTAAAAAAAAAAAAAAAACTCCTGGGTTTTTCCATATTTCACGTAGCACTGGGTTGTAAAACCCAGCATTTTTTAGAGTGTAACATTAAAATCCACTAACATATCCAACTGGGTATTGTGGCTATTGTTTGACCATGTAAATGTTGCATATGTCTCTCCTGATTCAACTTTTCACTATTATTGCAATGATTTTATCAACTGTTTGGACTCTCTTATTCTGACGGCACCCATTCACTGCAGAGGATCTATTTTGAGCAAGTGATGTAATGAAATGTAAAGTGATATTATTATTATTTTATTCCCCCCACCCCTGAGTGCACTATTCCTTTAAACAACTAAGGTTAAAGTCATAGCATAGCTGTTTTTTTTGTCTCAATTTTCACATCTGCATGTTTGATTAATTACAAGATAGCATCTGGAATGATTGACATCTAACCTGTTGCTGTCCAAATGTCTGAAACCACTAGTTTTCAAATTTTTGTAAAGATTTTGAGTAAAAAGTAGTGTAATATAAAAACAATAACTAACATTGCATTTCATAATCAAACCTCCTTTTGTTATATTGACGGCAGCACTGGAGACGACATGAACAAAACCTGACGATCATGATCACCAGCCTGATTTCAAAATTCACCAAAGAGCATATTCTTCGTAACATTTCAGCAATGTCACGTAACATTTCACAACTCACTGGGTCTAGTATTGTTTGAGAAACCAGTGCAAGGACAAAACAGATCATGTTGTTTTGCATTCCACAGAAGAAAGAAAGTCAGACAGTTTCAGAGAAACCTGGTGGTGAAAAAAAAAATACTTTTTTTATGTTTTTATTTTCAGGATTAAATTAGATTTTAAATCAAAGTGGACATGGACTTAGAAAACCAGAATACAGCCAACATAAATGCCATTAAATGACACGTCATGACCCAAAACAATAGTTGCTCTGAATGATGGTACACACCAGTGAATTGTGGAGTTGATGTGTCAGCTCAATTATCTTATGCTATAGTCTTAGTCAGGCGAACTGACCTTTTCTTCAGCACATGGATTTGGTGAAGATCTCTGACACTGTGAGATGAGGAAAACTACAGAATACTGTATACGGTATGCTTGCTTTGGGAATAAACATTTTCAGTGTTCACAAGTATTCAAAGCTCTTCACTTGTTAAGTGTGGCTGTAGCATTCTCCACATTTGATACACAAGTAAGTATGATATCAGTGGATAACTCATATTAAAATACAGTATGGACAGCTTCTAAAATGTCAATTATGTACAATTTTAGACACACTTACAAATAATTTTATGTTCATTAAAATCATGTAATTAATAGATTTTATTGAATTTATAATGAATAGCTAATAGACTTTATTGTTGCTGTTTTTATTGTTACTGCAATACAGTGTTATTTGTATAATCATTAGTGCTGTCAAACGATTAATCGCATCCATTTTTGTTTACATGATATATGTGTGTGTACTGTGTATATTTATTATGTATATATAAAATACTCAGACATACAGTATATATTTAGAAAATATTTACATGTACTGTATATATATTTATATTATTATATTTTATATATAAATATTTAATATATAAACATAACATTTTTATATTTACACAGAACACACACATATATTATGTAAACAAAAACGTTTATTTTGGATGCGATTAATTTGACAGCACTAATAATTATTCATATACCATTATAGTATTTATTAATATTTTGAAGCTTTTATGTTTCAGTTTAATTTAGATTCATTCAATTTCTTAATTGTTTTTGGTTTATATATGTATTAGTTGCTTTATTAATAACATTTTGTTAAATAATTTTAGTTCTTCAAATGTGTTATTTTTTTTAATCTAATATTTATGTTGTTATGTATATTTTTATTATTTAACATATTTTTAAAAGTTGTAATTTTAATTCATTTAATCATATAAAAATAGTTTAACAATCAAATTCCATTATAAATTAAATTTATATCTGCTATCTGTTTGTATACACTGTATATGTAAAAGGATTTGTGTTCTAAATGCTTTTTACCTTTTTATATAGATTTTGTACATTTCAGTGTCTACACAAATGTATGCACTTCATCACCCTGTGATTTAGATGTGTTGTTGGATATCAGAGCCAGATTATAGAATCACGGCCACCATGAAACACATCTGAGACTTGCTTCTCTTGAAAGCAAAAGTCTGTCAAATATTTTTGATTTGAACGTTTTGGGAGTTGTCTGTGTCTTATCTATCTTGTTGTACATCATCTAACATGAACAACTGTTGCACTGAAGCTGAGAGTTCACTTAAATCTAAGGCAGCAAAACTAGGCGATGATGGGCATTGAGCTGCAGAACAGCATGAAGGCAAGACTGGAGCTCACAGAACGTGTGAGTCTGCAGAGATGGTTATTAATTTACAACTAAGGGTGACAGCAGAGGAGGACTGATGATGAAACAATTACAATAATCACAGCTCACATGGTCTATAGGTGGCATCCACCACAACAGTTACAACAACAACAGAGCCGACGATTGAGGATATATAAGCAGCAACAGAAACCTTGGATTACGTCTTCAGATTCGGTACTTAAAATCCGGCCTGTAAATATTTACATTTAAACATATCTACATATTTTAAGACAGTCAGTATATATGTATTTTTTATTTATATGTATTTTTGTTATTATTATTTGTTTTTAGAAAATTAGACTCTATAGCATGAACAAACAAACAAATAAATATGGAAAACCACAGAATCAAGAAAAGAAAAGGGGAAATTATGAAATGAGTTTAATAAAAATAAGAAATGGAGTTCATTTTTTCTTTAACTTTAACTTTTTTAGATAAAAATTGCAAAAAAAAATCATGATTTTGATAAAGTCACAATTATGACATATTGTCGCAATATTGAAAAATAAAGTCAGTTTTATTTATCTTCAATGTAGTTAAAACTATCAGATATGGACATGTTATTCTCCAGAAAGATACACACAACGATACAGAGTTGTGTGAGCTCACAGTACATTAAACAAATAGAAAGACCATTTATCACTGGTAATTGGACGATCAATTCCCAGCCGCTTGCATTTATACTTTGCATTTTTAATAACTTTCCAGGCTATTCTGTACTGTTGATTCACAAACCTGAGAGGTTTGAAAGGTGAACACACTCACAGTAAGGATGGATGGTGTTTGCGTCTGGGACTATCAAACGAGCCCCAGTCCATGTCTCCATAAATCTGGAAACTCTCAGTAATAAATACTTGTTGCACACAAACGTTTCAAAGGTGTCGGTCATTGATTGAAAGCCTGTCGCTCTGCCAGTATTGCAGGGAAGCCATGCAAACGAAAAACACTCACACCTTTCAGTGTGACATCAACTCAGTGAAGCGCCCGCTGAGCATCTGAAGTGCTTGTCTTAGAAAAATGTCACATGGTGTCATGAATAATGATGAGAAAGAGCTTGCTCATATGATAACACCATGCAGACTCATGAATAATTATGAAACACTGCATTACACTCACTGTAGTGCATGAAAACGTCACATCCTGTCACGCTGACTCAATGATTTTAATCCTGAAACACTCAATCTTCTAAAACAATTTATGCTAATGTCCATCATAAAAGGTTTGTGGTCAATATCATTTTTTTGTAACAAGTCTATTATGCTGCATTTATCTGATTCAGTTTAAACAGTATGGTTAAATGTTATTACAATGTAAAACTAGATAGTAAAGTTAATTTTGCTGTTGGCTTTTAGCACAGTGCTAACATGTTTTACTACATGTTGCTAACATGTTTTAGCAAGTTGCCTGAATTTTAAATGTGTTG
The DNA here is from genome assembly GCF_936440315.1 of Barbus barbus. Taxonomy (NCBI): domain Eukaryota; kingdom Metazoa; phylum Chordata; class Actinopteri; order Cypriniformes; family Cyprinidae; genus Barbus; species Barbus barbus. The sequence continues at coordinate 34,922,922 of NC_136735.1, forward strand.
CTAGCAAGATAACATTTTAGCACAGTATGTTGTTAACATGTTGATCGTTTAATATAACACATTTTAACATGTCACAAGCATGTTGTTAGCATGTTTACTACATTGCTTCCATGTTTTACATTTCCACACATAACTTGCATGTTGCTAGCATGAGTTAACATGTTTTAGCACATCGCTTGCACATTGTTACATTTTAGCAAGTTTATAGCGTGACTTAACTTTTTAACACGTCCCTAGCATGTTGCTAGCATGTTTTAACACGTCACTAGCATGTTGTTACCTATTTTAGCATGTTTTTATCATGATTTAACATTTTAACACTAACCTAGCATGTTTAGTACATTGCTACCATGTTTTATCACATTGCTTACATGTTGCAAGCTAGATTTAACATGTTTAGCACATCATTAGCTTGTTTTAACACATTTCTACCATGACTTAACCTTTTAACACATCCCTAACATGTTAATAGCATTTGTTTTTAAATTATAGCTTGTAATTTGCATGTTGTATCATGTTTATAGCATGTCTTAAGTCACAGTGTGTTTTTGCATTCTTCTTCAAATTTCCTCACATTTTTATCAATAGAACGTTCAAAAGAACAGCATTTATTTGAAGTAAAAATCTTTTGCAACATTATAAAAGTACTTACTCTTACTTTTGATAATATATTAAAGTATTATAAAGTATCAATTTCTTAAAAAGTATTCTGAATTTAGTGAGTAAACTTTTGAAGAGTAGTTTCAATAGAAGATCTGAAAGCATGTTCACACACACACACACACACACACACACACACACACACACACACACACACACACACACACACACACACATATATATATATATATAGGGTAAAACTCTTGACATTTTTCATGCAATGTTTATAATTTATGTCAGTGTCACTAAAATATGATAACTTTTCTGAACACATTTAAGCTTAAGGGGGCGTTTCCCCCACTCTAACCTATATATATTAGCTATAAGAGGTAAAAACAAGTTTAAAGACTTCAAAGAGGTGAGAGGTTGGTGGACTGAAAAGCCGAGGAGAGCGGCAGATCAAGAAAAGGTGCTTCTAAGAGTCCGGTGAGAGCTGTGAAAAGATTTCAAAAGCTCACAGAAGTGACCACATTTACAGATACTTCAAAATGCATTAATTCAAAATAAGCCCTCAAAGTAGGTATGAGTTCATTTATTGCCACTTGATTTTGAGTTAACAGACATCTGCGGGTCTCAAGGAATGAATACATACACACAAAAGAACTGATGGGAAGTCTTAGTTCTGTAAATTGATTCTTTTGAACAGTTCATTTCATTGAAGCGGTTAAAATTATTCTGAAGTTGTTTTTTTTTTCTTTCTTTTTTTTTTTGGGGGGGGGGGGTGGGCAAAGAGATGAAGAACCACATTCAGACGTTCAGAAAAACACACATTCACTCCCTTTCCTCCACACACATAGAACATAATTACATAAACGAGCCGAAATGCTTTACATTTCTTGAAATAATCATTTCTGAATATTAAACATTGATTGTCAAGCATTATTCATCTGTTTCTTGTGGTATCTCATTAAAAGTAAATAGAGTCAATTACAATGATAATGTCATAGAATAGCATAGTTTAATAACAGCGGAGCACATTGTAACGCAGTGTTACAACGTTTCTCATCTGCACAACTGGTTAGTGTCATCTCTGTCTAAACTGATAAATAATAGATTGGAGACTGAAATAATAGCAGATTGTTCTTATTTTAAAAGATTACTAAAAACTGAGATGAAAAATTTACTTCAGCCAGAAATGTACTTTTACTATGGTAAAATAAATATTCAGCGATATCTTCAATTTTTTTTCTGAATTTTGGCACACGTTTTTTCTCTATATAGTGTTGATATGGCAACTAGTAAATACCGTAAATTTGGTTATGCTAGCATGTGTTGAAATGTTTAAACCATGTGTGTTACAATTACCCCTGCGTTAGTTTGTGCTTGCGCTCCCCTACTAGAGGTAAAACATACTGACAATGTGTTAAACATGCATACTAAGACATGTTATATCATTCTAGTAACATGCTAATGACATGCTAAAACATTAAGTCTAATTAGACATGTTAAAACATATTGTATCATGCTAGAAACATGCTAATCACATTCTAAAACGAACACTTCCTCTGTCTGACTGCCTCTTCAAGATGAAGCGCTTTTCGTATTCCCCAATTGTAAGTCGCTTTGGATAAAAGCGTCTGCCAAATGACTAAATGTAAATGTAAATGTAAAACATTAACTCATGTTATAAACATGACAAAACATGCTAGCAACATACTAGTGATATGTTAAAACAAGCTGACAATGTGCTAAATGTTAACAAAATGCCAAAACATGTTATATCATGTTAGTAACATGCTAATGCCATGCTTCAACATTAAGTCATGCTATAACCATTCCAAAACATGCTAGCAACATACTAGTGATATACTAAAACATAATGACAATGTGCTAAAAAATGTAGGTATGCTGATAGTGATTCACAAAATCACGTCATAAGTCATACAAGTTTATTTGGTTGAACCAATTAATTAAAAAGTTAAGACTCAATAAAATAATTTGTTCAAAATCTGCTACCTAATACCTATTGCCTGTCAAAGTTTGTTCAGTCGCTTGGCATGGAATTCATGAATTATTCCCCAACTTAATTCCAGACAAAATCCTCCAGTGAGAGTAACCGTAAATCAGTCCTCAAAATAGATGGAGATCACGGTGTGCGAGTTTGACAGAGAAAGTTAGAGTCGTCAGAGTTGGTGCTTTGACACTCGCTGCCCTTAGTTCTCAGTTTGAGTCCTAAAAGCCAAGCTGTTAGCAAGACAACTCATGGAGAGAGCCGCTCTCTGAGAACAAGATAAGAAGGCTATCATCACGAATCCACACGAACAACCGACTCCAGCAGGAGTTAATTAGCACATTCTTCCTGCAATGCTGCAAAACGCATCTTTACTGCATATTCATGAAAATACAGGCATGGAAAGCAGTTCAGGTGGGGTGCAGAGGTTGGTGGCTGTCAGAAACAGGAATAAATGAGACATTTCCAATAACATGCACAGCTTGTAGGAGTTAACTCAAAATGAAATCAAAATTGACCCTATTTACTTCCTTAATAAACACTATCGGTCTTGCTGTGCATGATTTTTGCAGTGAACATCATTCCTAAGTTATTGTTAATCAAAATGATTCACCTCTTAAATTTCAACCTCCAGGCACATTTGAATTGAATTTGAATATATACATATATAATTTTAATATGTACATATGGCTTTTTACCAAACATTGACTATTGTTTTTTTTTTTTTTTTTTCTGGCATGCAACAAGAAATAATTAAATAATCATATTTCAATTATACCAAATTATATAGATTATATGAATGGATGGCATTTAAATGAATAAGAAAAAAATTAAATGCTCAAATTAATTATCAACTGGATTTAAATACATCTGGTTATTGCCAACAAATACTGCTCTTTTAGTCCAAAAGGATCAAGAAAACTTCAATTTTACAAATTTACATTGATTGCATGCAATAAAGCTCACATTTCAATACTTAAATTAAACGAGCAATGCAGCTGGAAATAACCAGGCAGATCTGACTGTTAAATTATCATTCATGAAGTTTAATAAGGTTAGCAGAAATACAGATATCAGCAGATAAGAGAACAAACAGTACTTGCAAAGCAAAAAGAGCAGAGAAACACCAGCGGACAGAGCAACACAAGTTTCAAAGCATCATGACACTTTGAGCTCTGTTTTGAACTGCACAGCCTGCAGGGACACGTTTCAAGGTTTTAAATGGTTGAAGCACTATTGGAATAATCAACCATTATTTCTGAAATTCTGTTTAGTTATGCCAGTGGCACAGAAAGTACTTCATTTTTAAATATCCTTTTGATGAAGTCTGTAAATCTAGTAATATACCAAATGTACGTTTCTAAATTGAAAAGTGATATGTTGCCCATTCCCACTATTGCACAATATATACAGAATCCCCATAGTGCTGGGTTTAAACTGTGTAGCTAGATATATTTGATAGATATGATAGCTACGGTGATTGACAAGACTGGATGATTAGGCTCCTCCCGAACCTGCGTTTTGGAACTTCATTAAATGTTAACTGAAATATAAAAAAAAAAATCAAAAATAATAATAATAATAATTAAAGTCTCATTTTTATTTAGTTTAACTTGTACTAAAATATGTTTACTAAACTTGTTTACTAAAAGTAAACAAATGCACTAAACCAATTAAAACTGAAATAATTAATAAAAACTATATAGACATATCAGTATCTAGTCCTGTCTCATATGATAAAGCGTCTGACTGTCATAACTTTGTGAAACGATTCCCTGCTCAACATCTCACTTGCTGTAGCTCATGTGTGCATGCAAAAACAAAGACAGAAACACAGATACACAGCTGCGAACATGTTTCATTCTCTCTAGTTAGTGTTTTTTCTTCCTTATCTCTCTCTTTTGCTTGTTCTCTTCCTTCCACTTGAACAGTTGGGGCAAGGATGCCGCTCGTCTTACTCATTCTTGATTAAGCTGTCACTTTGTCACCCCGGGCCGCAGTCGCACGGGGGAGGTGACTGCTGACAGGAGAACGAGGCGTATGAATGGGTAAGATCTGCTTCTGATCGCTTCATGGGACATCATTGGCAGCACACAGTGGAGGAGAACAAAATGTTCGAGTATCAAAGCCCATCAGATGTTCACCGATTGCAAACCTTGGTGAAATCAGAGCAACAGGTAGAACTGATGCATTGCTCTAACTAACCTGCTCTATTGATCAAACCTGACTTAGCAATGGCATCACACACGCTTTTCAGCAGTGAGTCTGTGACCCATAGACATCACCAGACTCTTGGTCTCATCCTTTGAAATACTTTTCCCAGCCTTTAATGCAGCCAATCCCAATTGTTGCTTGTTTTGGGGAGTTTCTGCCTTTACTCTCCTCTTCAGCTGTGAAATTCATGTTCAATCGGATTTAAATCTGGAGATTGACTTGGGCAATCTAAGACTTTCCATTTATTTGCCCTTATAAATTCCTTGACTGAACTGTCAGGGTGTTTTGGGTCATTGTCCTGATGCAATATGAAGCACTTCCCAATGAATCTGGTGGCATATTCTTGAATATTAGGCAAGATGGTTTTGTACCCTTCCAAATTCATACAATCCAAACTCTAATCTTGCCTTTCTATTTTTGGTGCTGGTCAGAGGTTTGCATCTTGCTGTGTATCATCTGTAATTCTGTGTCAAAGTCTCCTGAGGACAGTAGATTGTCAGAGCATCACCCCAGCTTTCTGGAAGTTGTTGGTGATTTTACAGACACGTCTTTTAGGGTTCATTTTCACAGCTTTTATGATTTGTCTGTAATCAACTACTGTTGTTTTCTCAGCCGATCAGGTAGTTGTTGGTTGCTGGTGGTTTCCAAACTCTTGATTTCTCCATGCCCTTTGTTTTTGCGAGAGCTCTAATTGACTTCCTCTTTTTTTTTAGCATCCAAATTGCTTGCTTTTCTCTCAAAGTCAACTCCCTCATCTTCATCCTGGTTTGTGTGTGTCATCATCGAATGCAAGATTCAGAATACAGAAGTAATGGATATAACTGATACGACACATTCCCTGCTTTTAATATTCACTCCACAGCCTGCAATTTTGACTTTACTGTTCCAATCCTTTTGGAGGGCACTGTATATATATATACATACATACACACCTAGAATGGAGTCAAACCAAACAGCTAAATGTGTATGAAGTTTTTCTAACTTAGTGACAGTCAAACCGGGTAGAATATCGTCCTTTAGATCTTTGGGTTTGAATTAAAGTGGTTTAACATATAAGATGTGGGGTACTGCGGCATGAAAAAATAATCTCGGAATAATTGAATGATGCCAGATGTCTTTGGACGTTGACAGCTGCTGATCAAAAGCACCAATCAAACGTGTTTTCACAGCAACTGGAGTAAAGACTTCAATCATCAAAGGCAGTCCGACATGAAAACCTGGTTTTGGGGACAACCTCTGATGTTGCAGATGAATAAACTGCTGGAATCATTCGACATTCCAGGTTATCTTTATGCTAGTCGATATTTTTCACAACCATTAGACGGTAGGAAATATTCAGGTAATTATTAGACATTAATAAGGTCAAATTACATGTTTACTTTAAACTCTTAAAGGAATATCTGATATATGATATTATATATATGATATTATATATATCATATATATAATATCATATATATATATGATATTATTCACTTATAGTCACTGACAAACCTGGTGAGCTTTTAACCGCTATTACCAAATAATTAGGTCCTCTTGAGGGGAAGATAATCAGTCTATACCTTACCGACCCCAAACTTTTGAACTGCAGTATGTAGGATGGATGGATGGATGCACGGGATGGATGAATAGATCAAATGGATGAATGGATCGGATGGATGGATAAGTTGCACATTCCCACTATTGCACAATATTTACAGAATCCCCATAGTGCTGGGTTTAAATTTCAGACACAGACAGACAGACAGACTTGGTGCCTATAATTTGAATACACCAAGAAAATGTAGGCACATTTGATTACACTCTGGCAGGAATGATTTTGGTATTCCAAAGAGTGCAGCAAACACTGTTATCAAGGCAACTGTGTTCTGCATTAGCAAGCTCATTTTGTGCTCATTGAAGCCGCAAGATGAATCAAGAGAACACACAAAACCTTACAGTAGACTTTATGATTTCTTACTGGCAATGCCAGACCATGTTTCAGAGTCACATCATTTCAACCCCATGCATAATAATGTAGCTACTAGCTACCTCAACAGATTTGAATGATGCTTCACATCACAACACATCAATAAACCTTTTTTGTCTCATACAACATCTTCTGTACTGAAGGTTTGAAGATGCTGGTTCCACATGTAAACAATATTTAAATGTAACAATCTTAGATACTTTATCTCAAGTAAACTGAATCTTTTTTTTCTGATGTGAGAAAATTCCATTCTGCTAAATGATGGTCTGAGGATGTCGTAACCCACTCCATGGTAACATCTGCGTCCTTTCATTCACACTGTGATCGTGATTCACACCAGCAGGGAAGCGACTCCCACAGCACTCGGTGAGTCCTATAGCATTGCATTGTTTAAAAATTCAGTGGATTCTCCAATAACCTACAACTTATGAAGCCACTTGGAAGAATACAGAAACATCTTAAACTCATACAAACCATGTCTAGATGACCGGATCAATTTTACAATGACCTGTGTGATTGAAAAACCATAAATTAGGCCTAATTTTTTTTTTTTTAAAGATGTTAGTAAGACAAATTTCAAAATGTAAGATTTGTGATTAAATTATACATACAGGACAGTTATTACTTTTTAAAGTCAATTCTAAACTTAAAAGGGTAAGCTGTAGTGATGGCTTTGTGAAGCTTCAAATCCTTTGTGAATCATTTAATTCGAAACAGTGATTCAGAGCATGTATCAAACTCTCAAAGTGACATGTTTCAGTAAACGAGGCTTCGTCATGTTATAACTGTTTCAAAATTTCAATGGTTCCCCTATCCACCTTATTCTTCAACGTGGAAGTAAGCCTATGGGTGAGACTTCCAGTTCATTAGCCATATTACCCATTTCCGTGATACTCACACCTCGCAAGTTAACACATTTGCATAATGCCCTTCTACACTCTGCATGCACATCCCATGAAAACTTGAACACCCCACAAACGCTGCAGCTCATTTGTATGGATGTCGTAATGTCAAGAAGACGCTGCACTCTGCGCTGTGAAAGTGAATTTGGTTTATTTTCACTTCCAAAGGATGAGGCTGTGATGAATCACTGGTTAGAATTAATTTTAACTATGATACCACAGTTGTATATTCCCAAAATTTTGCTGTATTCCCGTCATTTCATTGAAAATAAAATATGAAATGAAATACTCTTTATTGTCCCCAAAGGGGAAATTTGTGTTGGACTCAAGGTGTTTACACTGATGACTGCTTCTTTAATCTCTGCGAGTTCAACGCAGGATTCATAAAACATATGGGTCTGTGGCCAATTTGTTTAGACCAGCTTGCTCCTCCTGTCGAACATGCAAAATGTGTTGTGTTGTGTATACACTCAGTGCAGCTGTAGGTCTTGGCTAACTTACGTTCTGCTAATCAGCTGTTGGACAGCTATTGTCTAGAAATGTGTCAACTAACATAGAATAATGTCTGTCGTTCTTATTACTTTGAGACATGATAAAGGATGGAGCAATATGATGGTTTACAAAATGCAGTGATTTATCAGTACTCTACGTCTGTCTTTTGCTGACGCATATAGGCCTACCATTATTGTTTTGGTCTTTAATATGTTCCACTACCAACATGCACTGTATGCAGTAGACCAATCACAACAGCCTGGTCATTGGACCAATCGGAGCAGAGATGCCACACACAAAGGAGAGGTTTGAAAAGATGAATCTTTGAACAAAACATTTGAGAGTCGTTGAGAAATTAGGAAACTTTAAATGCATATTATAAGAAAATATATATTTTTTTTTCCAAGCATGTAAACTTGTTGGAGACTTCCATTACGAACCTTTCAAATAGCCACTTCATATTTAAAATTATTCAAAAAGCTTTGTTTCTTCCGTCACTAGAAACCAGTTTATTTTCAGTTCGAGGTGAGGTGTGCCATTTCTACACCATTGCTGATAAATCATCCTCCTGCCATTTCTACACAACAGCTATTGTTTCCAAACAGGTTTCCCAAAACCGCCATCCCTGTCTTTCATGGTTTAAAACAAGCAAGCCACCCCATCCCAAACTCATGCCATTGCTTGAAACATAAATTATGTTGGGGTCAATGTTTGGTTGGTTAATTTCCACTTAAAACCTATTGGCATATGTTGTAACTACACCAAAGCTTGTTTCTCCATTGGTGGAGCTTTAAAAGTAGCTCTGGATACTGACAAAATACTTTTTTTTTTTTTTTTTTTGCATGCAACATATAAATATTTAATTATAGCAGATGTTTTTAACGGTGCCCTTTTTCTTTCAGGGTTGTCTTAAAAGTGACTTTTGAAGTCCTGCAATTGGCTTACTTTTAGCTAACCCCAAATTTTTAACTGGGATGGGAAAGTAGTTTAACATAGGAAACATTTCACCTATTTTTTTCTAATTTGCAAACTCCTAAAAGAGTGTGTTAAATGTCATATAGAAGCCATTAAATTTAGTCCAGGATGAAATTATATGGAAAATGAGCTCAGATAAGCAGCACTAATATTTTCATGCACTACAACTATTAACAATAAATTCCTGCCAGGGCTCAAGTGATTAATTGCTGTCCGTTCCCTGCGAATATTGAAAATGAAGATGCGCCACTTCACCCAAATATATAAACCTATTTTCCGCAGCTGCCCTAGCTTAAGAGGCAAAGACGGTGTTCAGAAAGTAGTTTACAATGATCAATGCCTGTGTGCATGTCTGTTGCCGAATCGCCGCTGAATTATAAATGAATCTCCACCGCTTGGGATTTGTTGTTAGGGCCCATATGCGGAGTTGGCTCATGGGACGTGTGCTTTTTTTAAGGCTGACTGTGACTCGAGTCATTTGGGCAGGTTAGACATGATAGATGGCGGAGGATGATTTATCAGTGCCTTTTCTCCAGGTTTTAAGCAACATGGGCACTTGGCTCCTTTGCATTCTCTTCACTTCTTATGTTAAATAACCGTCAGGGCACACAGCCCAAATAATGGTCTCTGGGACCAACGTCATATAAGTTTATGCACTTATGTAGGAGACTTACCAACAACACAAAACAACCCACTTAAACAAGATATTTAACAAGAAAAAAAAAAATGTCAGCTGAGAGTTGATTTTATTCGTCGGAAACTACTTGGGGATTTCAGAACATAACGAAGGCAGATATGAATGCAACGTCTGAGCAGCCTTTTTGACCAGGAGTTGACATTTGAAGGTTTAGAGCATCTTAATGTCACAATGCTTCTCTTACAGAGCACCTAGCTGAAAAAAAGAAAGTGAATTACCATTTCATTTTAACTAAAATATATACACATTTGTGTATGTCTATTATGAAGTCACTGACCAACTGAAACTTACATCAAACGTCATACTAATCTTTTGGTTCTTTGCTACCATATCAATTATAATAGTAATTACAATAATACTAACAACAGTACTTACAACAACAACAACAAAGTAATAATAATAATAATAATAATTATTATAATAATGACAAAAACACAACAACATTTCTAAAACTTTACGTAAAATAAAATGACCTATTTTACAATTAAAATATAAAAAATCAATTATAAAAGTGAATAATAATATGTATAATAATAATAATGAACAAAAAAATTCTAAAACTTTAGGTAAAATAAAATTACCTTTTGTACTTTATGCAGTAATGGGCTTTAACAACAACAATAAAATGTATATACAATAATAATAATAAAAATTATTATTATTATTATTATTGTTGTTAAAGCCCATTACTGCATCAAGTATAAAATGTAATTTTACTTAAAACTTTAGATTTTTTTTCTCATTATTATTATTATTATTATTATTCAGTTTTATAGTTGAATTTTTTATATTTGAATGTCGAATCCCAAATAAGCCAACAGGAAGGAAGACAGAATCACAAGAATAAAGGAACTGCTTTGGAAAGTAGGGCACACAGAGTTATGTAAACGATCTAAATTATAGATCGATTTGGCTGTTGGAGCGGTGGGAGAGACGGCTGCTACAGTCAACGATGCCATGCTCGCTGATCGAGCGGGCAGGAATATCAAACAGATGGCACGACCAGATGATGGGCACCACCAGATTTATGTTTCACAGTGGGTAACATCGGTGACACCATTTAAACAGCGAGGCTGTTTGGGGGTTTTACGTTAGCGCAGATTTGTCAGATTGGGTGAGAGAAAAATCAGGCAGCCGCTCTGTGGGATCCAAACCCTCAAACACTGACTTGCTCTTGAGGCTACAAGCTGCTAGGCACCCACATTCGGATCAATTATCTTGCTTTCCGCTCTGCCTGGGCTTTTCCCTGGTGCTCCAACCCACAGGTCGCTTTGTGTTCAGGGAGCAGAGCTAAAAGACATGGAGAGGGTCTTAGAGATTGTTCAGCCCATGCCGGTTTGATCATTTCTCAGTACCAACTCTATTTTGACATGTTACTCAAGAGTATGGTGACCCAGTAACAGATTAAGAAAACAACAACAGAAATGAAGCAGAACTCGCTCTGCTTTGGGTTTATGTGGGGATTGTTTTCGCTCCTTGCTCATTGTCTTCCACTCTCTTTTCCTCTTTGTACCAATTTCTGGTGCACTGAAAATACAGCACCAGAAAATAAAGTTTTCCTTTGAAGTGGTGGGAATCAAACGATGTGACTGTGCCTCTGGGTCACATGGAATACGTGCTGAAGAGCCTTCTGGCAAAAATTATACATAATATTGGGTCACTGTGCAAAGTAAATAAAGACGCATGCCTGCTTCATGACAGCAGCATTTCTGCAATAATATAAAAGCAGAACTCTTAAAATTATGGAAGTTTCAGTTGGTTTATGTGCTTTCAAATAAGCAAATTGGAAAAAAAAGAAGAAAAAAAGTGGCATTTTTTATTTAAAAGGTTTTGGGGTTGGAGATCAGTGCAAAATACAATAAACATTATTTTTACTAGTAAATATCACATTACTCACAGTCAATATTTTAATTTTGAGAGAAGAAAAAAAAACACCTTCAAAAGATTAAAGTCGGTAAGATTTTCAGTGCTTTTGAAAGAAGTCGTATGCTTTCGTAAATCAGCATACAGTAAAAAAATATATATATATTGTGAAATATCATTGCAATTTTAAATTACTTTTTTCAATTTGAATATATTTTAAAGTATAATTTATTTATTTTCAGCATCATTACTCCAGTAATCAGTGTCACATGATCCTTCAGAAATCATTAATAGGCTGATGCTAAAGAAACATTTCTGATTATTATCAGTCTTGAAAATACTTGTACTGCTTCATATTTTGATACTTCATTGCTCCAACCATGATACTTGATTATTATTATTATTATTATTAGAAAGAAAAACTTGTATTTGAAATATAAATATTTAGTGGCATTATACATATCTGTACTGTTACTGTCACGAATCTGGTCTGTGGACTCCTGTTCTCTCACCATCACATTGACTCTTGCACCACACTACTGTTGCACTTCACCCACAAACTACAATTCCCATCATCCATTGCACTGACTATACAGATACAGCTGATTGCACTAATCACGCTCACACCTAGGAATTATCACACACCCTACTTAAACCAGGGAATTCTTCTTCCTCTCTGCCGAGTATTGTATTGCGTTTATCACTCCCCTAGTGTTAGTGGCCTTACCGAGCCATTCTGCGTTTTTCTGTTTAGTTCCAGTATTGTTCTGCATTTCTAACTCTCCTAGTTTTATCTGCGATACGGAACCCACTTTGTTGTCATAGTCTTGCCTTGAGTGTTTTCGACTCTTACTAGCCCTAGGATTGCTCTGTGTCTTGCCCGTACCATACCTGTTTGCCGTTGTTTGACCCTGCCTGTTTATTGACTGTTTATAAATAAAAGCTTGCACTTGGATCCGCACGTCTCACGTCTTGTTTGCCCCGTTACAGTTACTTTTGATCAACTGAATGCATCCTTGTTGAATAAAAGTATGAATTTATTTAAAATAATAATAATAATAATAGTAATAACAATAATATTGTTATTATTATTGTTGTTGTTGTTGCTTTTTTTGAAAAATCTTACTGATAACACTGATACACAGTTGGAATGTATCTTTTTTTCACAGTGAAAAAGAACATAAATGGGCTTTAATAATAATTATAATATAATAATAACTGCCACTATTATGACTACTACTAGTAGTAGTAACTGGTGTGCTTTTAAACCTGTAAAACCAAAAAAAAAACATGAACTGCAAATTATTCTCATAATCCCTTGCGTGGGTAAATGACCAAACTGTAGCGTTAGCATCTGACAGCTGTTTGGCTGTTCTGAGCCACAGAATGTCAGTTATGTACTTTTTCAGCAGCTTATCTCAAATTTAGCTTGACAAAATATGACAGGTTTGATTGTGAACAGGCTTCTCAGATTGACAATACACCTCTGCAGAATGGACATGAGCAGCACAAGAGAGGATTTGAAGAAGATCTGCAGTCCTCCCAACAAAATGGAGATTTTATTTTGTGAAATATTCTTGCAATGGCATTACAGACACAATATTTGAAATACATCCCTGTTACTGATACTGTTGCTTACTCAGAAGAAAAAAAAGAAGAAGATATTAATCTATATCTATATCTTTATATCTAATCTAAGAGCCCTGGCAAAACATTTAACTATATTTTTTGCAAACATCTGTAAAAGTATGCACAGATTCTCTACAGACATTAGAAAAGAGCTTGTCTGATGGTGCGTGGCAACGGTTGCTAAGGTAGGATTGGTCGGTAATGCTTTTAAAGCATGTTCAGTGAAAGATCAATTTCTATCTGACAATTATTTACAGAGCAAAAAAAAAATAAAAATCATGATTTGAAATGTGGAAATGAGCAATAATAAAGAGCGATGAACGTCTCCAGTGATGCCTGGCATTTTGCTGTCAAGGCTTTGCAGTTATTATTTCCCTTCCCTCAGTATCTGCATGTCAAAGCGAATGACTCATCTGCTGATCTCGTCTCCACTGAAAACACAGACCCTTCTGTAGTTCAGAGATGATCACATCCAAGAAAGCAAGCTTCTGTGGGATGTTCTTATCTCAAGGCCTGATACCTGACTGTGCTCTGCTCCAAAACACAGTGAGCTGCCTCGCTGTCGACTGAACGCACAGACAGCAAGGAAGCATCTTTAACTCAAATGGAAGCTCATAAGTAAGGAATAAACTTCTTGGAAGCCTCAATGTTTTTTTTGTTTGTTTTTTTCTTGGAACGGTGATTAAATGGACTGGAACTACCTGTACATTGAACAGTGTTAATGCACACTTTCCAACCAATCAGAATCCCACATTCAGACAGACCATAAGCACATTAAAATCACTATTAAAATTGATTTCAGTAGAGTTTGGCATTAATATGCTGATAGGCTAACAGTGTGACACTCTAATGACCTTTAAAATGGACAGTACATACACACATTCAGTAAAATAGTCAGTCTTTAATAAGTCATTTTGATTTATTACATCTACCATACTGGATGAATTTTTAGAGGTTGTTGTAATGTATTATGGCCTTCTCTGAAAATAATAATAAAATAACAATAATAATAATAATAATAATAAAAATAAAAAATAAGGTTCTCAACTGCTTTTGCTTATGCATATTTTATATTATAAAATCTAAAATGTTGATATATCCAAGACCCAACACAAAAACAAATAATGTATTATATTTATCATTTTAATAAATATTACAATTTTGTATCAAACACTGTATACATAAAGTATTTTATATTCAAGACCCAACACGAGTCATTTAATGCTTTGAAAGTAAACAAACAAACAAACAAAACAACCCTTAGACTCATTTTTTTATATATATTTAAAATGTGACGTGACATTTTGCAATATATTGCATTTAGCATTAAGTTATCCCCTTTGTTATCCTAAAAATAAAAAATTAATCACAATATATAATTGTGACATATGGCATGAATTGCATAGGAAACTTGCATTTAGCATACATTTTTTTCCCCTTCTAAATTGCAAGCTACAATAAGAGAACCATCATTTAATTGTATTAATTAATTTATTTTACTATATAACCTTTTTTCTTTTAAATTTATATGAAGCATATATTATATATTTAAACATTTATATATTTTATATATTTTATATTCAAGACACATAACACTAAATTAGATTATAATAATTTTTCAAGATTTAAAATGTTAAATGAATTGTGACATGATATGGCATAAATTGCCTAGGAAAACCTACAATTTGCAGTCTGTAGTTTGTAATTAGCATTCATGTTCTCCTTTGTTTTGGTTTCAAACCTCCAGTTGAGAAACATCATTTTAAAAAGCAGCATAATCATGCTGCTAGCTACCATTAGTAATGACTTTAGCATTTGAAGCATTCCTATAATGCCTTAAAATGCTTTCTAGGCAGGCAGCTCACTAGGTGTGCATGTCCACATTCTAACAGTACCATTACCCTCCAGGCACTGACCCCCTTTGCGAAAAATACAAAAATATATAAAAAGTAAGCACACACTCCAGGCATATGGCTATCGGTCTGTGCTTCTAGTAGCTAAACGCAGCATCCTCAACCTTCCCCTCTCTCTCAGCCTGTATCTCCGTTTCCAGGCTCCTCTGGCTGTCCAGGGACTCGAGGTCATGGTTGCCAGACAGAATTCTAGACATCTGAGAACAAGCTGAGAGTGGCTTTGGTGAATCTATCTGTAGGGAAAGTAGAACAAGTCTGACAAGCATCTGGAAACCTGCCAGAGCCATCGAAAGGTCAATCTAACGCTATGGCTCATGTTATAAATATCAAGGGACGCCAAGCTGAGGAGAAAAAAATATGGCATATAAATAGCTAAGTAGAACAAAAGACGTGATAGGACGTTATTGACTTCATGTCCAGGTCCTGATTTAGGTGTTTCCTCTACGAAAGTCAGCACTTCTTCTGTCTAACATGAATCCCTGGATGACAGTGTTTGCGGTGATTATTTCAACTATTTTACTATTAAAACTTGTTAAAATGTAAAAACTGTCCTGCAAACATACTTTTAGGAGGGATGAGCTATATCTAGAAATGATGTTTCTGAGTTATGAAGGGAACAAAAGCATTAGAAGCCGCTGTCGGTTAATTAAGATTTGACGGATGAACTTGCACCTAGATAGGACTCATTAATTAAATAACGCTGTGTCGGTTGCGATAAGACCTCCTGGTGTTATGGAAGTTTGAAGATATCAATCCCAAAGTCCTGACTAGTATATGACAGAGCAACACACTAAATACCACTCTAGCAACTGCATAGCAACCACACAGAACACTCTAGTAAACAAATAATAAATAATAATACATAGCAACAGACTAAATACCATTTTAGCAACCACATAGAAGCACACTATGGGCCAGATTTACTAATCTAGTCTTTTGGCGTTAAAATAGCACTCTCTGGACAAATCTGGAAGACGCACAGTGAAGAATTAGCACTGAAAAGGTGTGGACACAGTTATTTTTGTGCCTGACCTTATTAAATATACATTTGTAGGAGTTTCCCTTTCAGACGCAGCGTTTGTGGGAGGATAATATTGAAATGTATCATTACTAATGTTTTCACTCGTCAAAATATTGGTATCTGCGCCATTATTTAACACCCCCCAAAAAGCATGTCTTAAAAACAGGCGGTAATTTGAGCTGCTCTTGGTAGATTGTGCTGGTCATTATGGAAATGATGTGGCTGCATCTGTGTTCTTTAATGTGCACATTGTTAGCAAATCACCTGCAGAATTGTCTTCTTTTCTTGAATTGCTCTAACGCTAATTTGCCCTGTTTAGTAAATCTGGCTCTAAGAACCCCAACCAGCTCTTTAGTAAATGTGCAACATTTATAGTTATGACAAGTTAGAGGCCTGATGTACAGTCTCCTCAATATTAACATGCAGTTTATACATTACTGGAATAAACTAATAAATCAACTAAAATCAGTTAAAGGTTTTCCTAATGAATGGCATGACCCAGATCAGACCCAGTCATGATCAATCTATAACATTTTCATTTGGTCATGGGTCAATATTCTTTGGTTAAGTTGTTGAGTTGTTATTGACCCAGAGGTCAGTCAGTCAATTCACCAACCTAAAGGCACACAGGGGAGGGGAATAACACACATCACCACGTGTCCAGCATCTTCATCATCTGAGCACTTCATTTCCATCTACACATGTGATGATGCGGTGAGGAAACAATAGACAACACATTAACAGAGCTTATCGTTTTTGGGTGACACTATAAAACAAGGTTTTACTGTTAACTACATGTAATGCATTATCTAACACTGAGCAATACAATGTTACAGTATGTATTAATCATAATAAATACAACTGTTCATTGTTAGTCCATGTTAGCTTAGGTCTATGAAATAACATTAATATATATACAACATTTGAATTTAATAATGCTTTAAATGCTGGAATCATTAACAGATTAATAAATGCTTTATGATAAGTACTAAATTAAAATAATATAAATAAAAGTTTACATATATGCATATGTACATGTGTATATGTATACATATACACGTACATAAATCAGATTTTATATAAAGTATTTTTAAAATATTCAATTATGCTTTATACTATACTGTGTGCATATGTTGAAATAAGGTATAAAGCTAATCAAGAGATGTGTTTGGGCTTTGTGTAGGAGTTCAACACCGCAGCTGAACTCCAGTAATGATCCTCTTCCATGGCTGTAATTACTTCGGCCATTGTCTTGATTCATTATGTTTTAGATTTTCTTTGCCAACCTTCTTCACTTACTTCTGGCTTTGCCGAAGCCCCATATTTATCCAACACTTCCACGTCTCAGCAAAGAGCTACCATTAACTAATGCATATGCGTATGCTATATTTGATTAGGACCTCCATTAATAGAAGAAGCAAGATGGGGCCAGCTTTAGTGAATGCACAATGAAGGCTGTAGAAAACATAATTTCCATGTCCATTAGACAATATTTAAATGTCTGCATGGGGGGAGAGCTGTGTGTGAGAGTGTTGATGTGTTTGTTTGACAGACACAGTGAGTCATTTGCTTACTTTAATAGCTTTTATTAATTGTTTCTCTTGAGTCACAACAGGTGCGTTTCTTAATGGTACCAGGCAGACTTGAAATTTTAACCTGTGACCCAGGAAGAACACAAAATGATCTGGGAAGCATCAATTTTAGTTCATGGTGCATGCAATAATTGTTTAACATCTTAACCCTCTGGGGCCTGAGGTGATTTTGGGGCCCTTGAGATGTTTTGCCCAAACATTTGTGCTTATTTCAGCTAGTGTTGGCCAACATGTTTTTTTGTTTGTTTGTTTTTTTTTGTTTGTTTTTTTTTTTTGTTCAGCACAAACTGTGCTACAATAATATGTGAGCATGATGTATATGAACATAATGAATAGTACAGGTGTTAAAAATAATGCATACTTACAAGTCATGCTGATTTGTCATGCTGAGATCAGAAGACCAGCTGAATTATTCTGATTATTCAATTTATGCCAATAACTCACAAATAATCAAATACATATGACTGCAATAGCATCAGGTAACACAAACATTTGATTTTGAGTGATGCTGCAGATATTATACAGTAAAAAAAAGTGCAACTAATAACCTTACTCATTATACATTAATATAATTTTTCTTTGTGTTTTCTCGCAGCTATCAAACATCTGAGAACAGATAAAATAATATGGATATAATGGATTTTTGGATTATATCAATTGCTTTCAGATGAGCAAATAATAATTACATTTGAATTTATGAAACAAGTTGGTATGTAGTAAACTAGCTAATTTAACCCTGATGTGTGCCCATTATTTTGCCCTGGAGAGGGTTTTATTTTTCCTGAAAATACTAGTTAATGTTATTGCATTAGACCAAAATTTGGTGACTTGCTCACACAGGGTATGACAATTTCATTTGTTAATTTATTTGTTTGTTCGTTAGCTTAATGTGGCTTTTGTTTTCCACCTTGTGGTGTTCCTGGTCAAAAATGACCAGTGCACAAAATATTGATTTTAAATTTCTTCTTATGATATATTATTATATTAAATATCGGATTCGATACTATATATGAAGTGAGATAATGCCAAGTATGGTGACCCATACTCGGAATTCATGCTCTGCATTTAACCCATCCAACGTGCACACACCAACTATTGTAGGGCTATTGCCCTACACCTAAACTTAGCCCTCACAGGAGACTTTGTGAATTTTTAGATTTTCAAAAAAACACCATTTAGTATGTTTTTTTAAGCCTTTTGAATTACGACGACATAGGCAGTGTCCTCATAAACCACCTTCATATTGTAATACCTCTGTCATACCCATGTCATTATACAAATTTGTGTCCTCATAAACCACATAAACATGCACACACACACATACACAGTCAGACACACACACACACACACACACACACACACACACAAACACACACACACACAGGTTTTCTATGTATTTTTTGTTCATAGACCTCACTGATCTGAGCTTATGCATCTCGGTTTTTGAGTGAACGTTGCCAAAATTATCCAAAAAATAATTATATATATATATATATATATATATATATATATATATATATATTATATATATAAAAAAGGTCATAGACTTCATTAATACTATGCACTATCAATGAGGCCTATGACCACACTATCCACTGATTGCTGATTGTTAAAATGTTATTTTGGTTCAACTCAATTAATTATATTTTTAATATAAATGAGTTTAAATGTTAAGTTAACTCAACTTGAAATTACTTAGATTATATCATATTGCACGTTTTAACCTCTTAGTAAAGAATGTTGAGTGAACTCAAATATTTAAGTTCATATAACAAACATGATCTTTGTTATTTTACTTAAAATAAACAAGTCGGTTTTACTTAAAAAGTATGATGCAAAAATGGTGCATATATATTTTAAGTAAATCGAACACATCAGTTTTACCAGTGTAATGAGAGATTTGCAAGCTGATTTTAAAATCCCAGTCATTTTTGACAGGTAAAACCAAATTAAGGAACAGATTTTAAATTACTACCTGATATTAATTCATAACTTGATTGATTAGCTTTTAAGTAATTGCATTCATTTTAAATTGCATATGTTTAAAGCTGATGGGTAGATTTCAATCAGCAGAGTGAATCCAAACGCTTCAATAGCTTTCAGTGTGTCTATTTAACAATTAAATGCAGTGTTGTGAGGAGAGATATCCCTGCTGTCGTGCGTGAATATGCTTGGTGTGGGTGCTCTCACCCGAGCTGCTCTGACGTGGCTGTCAGGACTTCTGTGATGCAAATAACTAGTTGCTGATGGGGTGGTCATAGTTTGCCAGGCATCACAGTTTAGTCACAGCACATCACAGTTTAGTCACAGTTGCGCAACTGTGCACAAATCATGTCATGAGTTGTTTTTTGTTTTCCCTAAAGGTACTCTGCAAACTGGGACATTGGCCTTGCATTTCAGTCTGAAGAGGAGGAGGTGTAACGCCAAACAGCTGTGTGAATTTTCTTGCTCCACCCTGTAGCTGCGTGTTTCTGCCTGGCCGCTGTCCAGCGAGCTGAATGCGAGTTGACATGATGCTGATTTACAGAAGGCTTCGCCATCACAGTGCATTTGTGCTTTGATTCTTATAGAGTATGCATGAAGTGCATTAGTTGTGTACCTTAGTTGTGTACCTTAGTTCACCCTAAGTCTATCTAAAGAAATGAATAAATAAATACAGGGTTGTGCACCATTCAGAAGTGTGTTTAGAATGCCTTGGGATTCCAGTTTGAATCCCAAATTTGAATTGAGGCAGTAAACAGCATGACAAATAGAGAGAGAGAATGATAGATAGAACAACAAGATAGATGGATTGAACGAGGTAGGTAGGTCAGTAGGGTAGGTTTGTGGATGGATGGATGAACAGAACAATAGATGGATGGATGGATGGATGGATGGATGGATTGATAGGTAGGTAGGTAGATTGATGGATGAATGGACTGATAGGTGGATGGATGGATGGACAGATAGACGGATGTACAGACACAAAGGACAATGGATGGATGAACAAGTTAATTAATCTTCTTTTTATTCCAATTCAAAATTCCAAATCTACCTCTTGTGGAATTCAATTTAAATTCACACTTAAACACTTAACTGAAAAGGGAACATTGAGAAGGATAGAATTGAAGGCTAATTCTTCAGTTCTGAATTTTGCACAACGCTGGTTCATTTGGCTTTTGGCAGGCTACAATACAAGTCTGGTCCACTTTGTAGCAGATTCCGGTCAAGAACCATCCATGCACAAAGCAAAATAACTCATCACAGTTTGGCATGAATACATGAATACTGAATCCCACCATCACAAGCACATGATAGATGACATTTCCAACCCAAATGACCTTAAATGACACATCTATGTCAGTCAGACGCATCTCTCTCATTACTGGTACTGGAGCTGCCCATGCAATAACGCTGATTGTTTCCAATAAATATAAAACTTGGGGCCTTCACCCTTGATAATTGATTAAGGTATTTTCAAATGGATTGGTTACACTATAACACTGTATAGCAATATAAATACAGACTGTGCATTCAGCAGCACACTCAATGGGAGTCGAAATGGGAAGACAGAACTTTTCTGTCGGCATATTGACAGACACACAGGATATGCCCCTTTGCCCTCATCTTTGCGCTGTATGTAGTTTTTCAGGCAGTTTGTCTGTGCCGTCTACATCTTCCATCAATAAAGCCCTAATTAAATTTTATGCCGTCAGATAACCTCCAAATATCTCAGCAGCTAACGCAAACCCATCAGTCTAGCTGCCATCTCTGGCTGGATATTACTAAAAGACACACCAGAACTTTGTTTAAAGGCAATCTGGGCCTGCTTCTCAGGTGAAGGTCAGAGTTTGAGTGGAAATATTGGGGTGGAGCGGCTAAGCGGCTAAGGCTTGATGAGCAATAAATGACGGGGAAAGATAATGCAAGACAGTCGTCAGTAGTACGCGTTGAATCAATGTGCCTTTTCATGCACCGCAGTTTTTAACAGCTCTCCAGCTGCATATATTTTCTTCCCCCTAATGAATCTTTATTGTTTTCAAGCTGTAAAACTCTTCGGCATTGAACACTAGTGCTCGTACACATTCTAGCTGAATTCACTAAACAGTTGCACCACTTTAGTGGATAGTATTTCAGCACAACACTATTATTGACATAATGCAGTCCACTTTAAAAGACACAATGTGCACAAGTATAGTCCTGTTATTAGGTCTGCATGATTAATCCAAATACGAGTGAAATTGCAATATGGCATAGTGTAATTATTCAAATGTAAATGCTTTAATTAAATTTTTTTTTTTTTTTTTTTAAATACTGTTTATTGCAATTTAATTAAATGTATATGTGTATTTCAATGTGCATTCGGGAACACAACAGGTGTCAATCATCTTTACAAACTTGCAATGAGGAGTTATAAACTGACGTTTGAAAATATTACTTAATATTAGTTGAAATATTAGTTTTGTAATTTTACAGATGTACTGTAAAATTATTATTATTATTATTATTATAGTAGTAGTATATTCTAAAACAGTATTTTATAGTTAAATATTACAAAGGTAATATTACTTTTTTAGGTTAATAAATGTAATAATAAAACAATAATACAATTATAATTATTATTATTATTTTACAGTGTAATATTATAATAGCAATAATTTTATAGTCATATTAATATTTAATCAGAATTTTCTGGCCTAATTGTGCAGTCATACAAATAAGCACTGCAAATCAGCCTACCTGTGATGCACTTAAATTGTCACTGCATCTTTTTTTTTCCATTACAAACATGCTTTTTCCAATGCAAATGAGACTCATTAAAGAATGCGCTGGATTCAAATCAGTGCTGTTTTCCTGGTGCAATTATTAGCCTATTACTGTGCACAATTAAAGAGGCATATGTGTGTGCGTGCCTTGTTTCTTTTGTCTAACACAATTTATACATTTGCAACCAATTTCCTATATGCAAATTGCGGTCAGCATGTTTGCGTCATATGCAAATAAAAATCTCTTCTGTATCTCAGTGTGAAACTTCACAGAGCATCAGGGAATACTTGGTTCTTTTTCAGCCCACACACCGCTTTGCTAGAGGAACAACCCGCGGTTTACAGTCGGTATTAAACCGTAGCCGCTTACATAGGTGAGAGAGAGAGCGAAAGACTGATGTTTTCTAATTCTAATTCCTCTGCTCCCACCATAAAACACAACACAATACCTCCAGAAGCCAAAAGCCGCACAGTAGGCATCATCTCTCCTTCTCCGTTTCCTTTCCATTTTTATTTCCCTCCAGAATGCTTAATCGAAGTATTACATTTCTGCTTCCCTCACTCTCTGGACTATTATTGTGCTATAATCGCATATTTTACATAAACCCGCCTCGAAATGGCCAGTAAACACAACAAACTGAGGTTTTGTCTAAATGAATGATTCTTGATCAGAATAAGCTGCAATACGGAGCATTTAGTCAAGAGAATGCCAGCATGTCACCTACACCCTACATAACGATCCCTTTTTATCCCTCCATTCCCTCCTGGCCATCGTGATAGCATCTGCTGCAATGCATGATCAATATGTTTGATTTATAAATGGCGGCACGGCGCAGGGCCTGGCTCTGACAGCGACTGCTCCCATAATATATGTGCAGCTCAAAGGGGGCGTCTGATCCTGTACAGCCGTGAGTGGATGTGGAGTGGATGGAGTGGGCCTATAGCGAGGCACGCGGTGTCAGCTATCACTTAGCCACTTAATCAGGCCCACCTTCCCCTCATCCAGAAAGGTATGGATTGGTCAAGAGGAAGAAAAACGGCGGCTGGGTTGCAGCAGCTTCACTCGCTCTCCCTTAAGGAAGCTCGCCAGTGATAGATTGGTGATATTTAAAGATGTGCTCGCTGGAAACAGAGAGCTTCCCTTCCTGTGATGGGACATTTGGGTTCGCTCGCAATCCTAGTGGTATTAATCTGTGCGGGAATGTTAGTGAACACAATACTGTAGTCTGAAAGAAAGACTTTTACATGGGGAAGTTACTAGCGTGACATGGGGCCCTATGATTTGCGCAATGCGGAAAACGCGGACGGAATCGTGGAATGTCAATCGCAATATGGACTAATATCTGTAAAAATTATTGGCCAAAAAATCAAATTTGTTTAATTTTCATGATTTATGCCTTCATTTAGTAACTAGAAAATAAATACACAACACAGAATTTCATAAGGCTATTGTAAGCCTTACATAATATATATATTATGCATTCAAATAATTAGACATGCTAAAACTGAATTTGGAGACAAAAATAAGGTGTGGAAAAAAAAATTAAATCATAGGACCCTTAACATATTGTTTGTTAAACTTTTAATAAACTGATGTTAAATTATTAAATAAAATAATGAAACATATATTAGACGTGTTTTTGTTTTATTAATTAAAGTTCAAATTAACCATTAAATGTAGTCCAGTAAAAATTAAAACAGAGAAAAACTGAATCCAGAAAAAATTTAAACAGAAAAAAAAAATTCCATGTACTTCTTAATCGTATGATTGGATGAAAATAATATTTGAAGCATGCCATCAGATTTAGGAATAAATGTGAAATGCTTCAAAGGCACATGGAAATCATGCATTCTGTAAAAGTTGAAATGACACAAGTATTTGAACATGTAAGCCACATAAACTGGAATGAATGAATGAACGAACGAACAAGCTAACTAACAAATGAGCAAACAAACAAACAAGCTAGCAATCAAGCGAACAAACAAACAAACAAATGTTTTCTCTTTTTTTTTGAAAATTTCAAAAAGTTTGATACATTTTAAATCAAATCAATTTTTTTTTTTTTTTTATGAACACGCATTTCACAAAACTTTGTTGTGCACTTGTCCACCTTGAATAAATGGTTTTACTTCAAAGGAAGGCCAGCGGTGAATAAATAAATGTATATTATGCCAGGACAGTAATTCAAATGATTATTGACAAATGATAAATGTAACAGCAACATCAACAACTTTTTTTTCACTATATTTTTCAGAACCTCTTGCTAGACAGTGTGTGGGTTAAGAAAGATAGCGAACACATCCATAAGTCTGTTTGATGTGCTTTTTATCTGGTAGATGTATTTTCCTCAACTTCAAGACTGCTAAAACGCTCCGGTCTAATGTTTGACTGACAACAGTGATTCCACACCAGTGGTACATGAACACTACCATCACTGCCTGGAAAGATTTAGATTTTACTTTCTTAAACCTTTACAAAAATATGAGGACTTTATTGTGAAGCCATCAAAATGATTAAATAGTGGCTTAATCACAAACTTTTTAAAGAAGCAAAACAAGATCATTATGCATAAGTGTTAAGTTCAGCAATTTACATGTGCATATAAATGCATAAATATGACAAGTTTAAACCAATATAATGGTAGAAATCTTTTAAGCAAATTGTAATTTATACTTCAAAATGTCATGTTTTATTGAGCGCATTACTTGATAAATTTACAAGCAATTGTTGAGTGAAAATTGTTTCCTTTTTCAGTTTATATTTCTCAAAATGCTTCATGTTTATCAGAAGTTTGTACTCAAATATGAGACTTCAAATATAGCGTGACGCTTTATAGGACACGCTCATTTACAAACGCACATGTGCATTTAACTGTGTTCGTACGTGACCTTTCCTCTAGCAACTTTTGAACCGCTGTGCTTTGTTTATATTGTTCTGTCCTTATCTATTATGCCTCATTTGCCACTTTGGAGAGTGTAAAATCAAAGTGACCTTTAATATGTCATACTTTGAGAAGGGCTGCCATTTACTTTAGATTATCTTCACTCCCAGAGATCTGAAGCCACAGGCACTTTCTACTGTTGTTGCTGGTCATGGTAATTTCAGTAAATATATTTTAATGAGGAATAATATGACATTTATTTATTGTGGTGCACTGGAGGTTTAAGCATATTTCAAAGGGACATATCATGCAAAACTGGATTGTCCTTGCTCTTTTGAAATAAGAGAACTTAAGACAGCTAAAAGCTACTTCCCCGAGTCCAGCAAGACCATTGAATGAAAGTAAGCTGCAAAAAAAAACAGCTATTAAAAAGCCTTTATGGTTGTGATGCCACATCCAAGGAGGTCCACAGGAAGTCATGTCAAAGCTGATGGCACCTAACACAATTCCAGACCACACAATATAGTGACTATCCAGAGCTGTGACATCAACGGTAACATACAAAGAAACATACAAGTGATTCTGTGAGCCTCCAGTCCATTCTAAACTATATTTTATAAATAAAACTACATATTATCAGAATGTACAACTAAAAATATAAGCTAATTTCATGATTGAATGAGCCTACATAAAATAAGTAAATAAATAAGTTAATATATATGTATATATAGCACATTTGAGGACTTTTAAAAAGGTGTCAGTGGAAACAACATTATCATTTAGTTATATCATCGACCAGCGTGGAAATTTAGCAAGCATGGGTCATTTATATAAGTTACAATATCAAAAAAGTTTAATATATAGATAGTCATTCAATCATATGACACACAAGTCAGAATCTATTTTCTGTGATCATGCATATACATCCTTCAAATGCTGCTTACATATATTCTGCATCAGTATTGGAAGCTACACATCATATAAGCTTCCCACTTGAAATGTTGTGTTTCTTCCAAACACCAGCGCCTACACGCATACTGTCTGGCACATCGTCATGCAAATGATCGGAATATGACGGATAATCATAACAGACAAGTGCCTCGGGGGACCCATGACAGATGTCAGTGTTTGATTGTAAATGCCAGCCCTCTGAAAATAATAATAATAAAAAAAATGTAATAAATAATTGGCCAGCATCACGCTGAGCTTTCCAATGCCCAATCTAGACAACAACGTGTATCGCCTCATCTCAGTTCATGTCCTTCCCATCATGCATTTGCCCACCGAGGAAATAGAGGTGCTCAGGCCTGTTGAAAGGTGCATGAAATTGGCCATCAGTGTCCACTCAGTATTCTAAAGGATTCAGGCCAAACGTGATTGTTTTCTGCAGGGTGTGTTTATGTGTGCATGTGTTGAGGAATAAGATTCATTTCAGCTCTCAAATGAATTTCTCTGAAAAGAATATAGAGAGCAAGATGCGGTCACATCAGGACACTGACGGGTCGCTGAGGTCAGATTACAGTGCTGAAGAACTCTGAATGGTTAAGCAAGATAACACAAATCCTTGAGATGCACGGTGATTGCTTATGTGACCTGCAGTGACATGTGACACAGACAAAAGAGATGTATTACTGCTGTTTGCTAAAGCACACAACACTAGTACTACTGCTTGGACACAGGAATAGTATATACTGTATATATAACACTGTAAGATTGTAATTATTTATATAGTAAGTTTTTATAGTTTTTAAAAGATGTGTCATGCTTTTGTTAAAACAAAAACTATTGTAAAGACAATAATATTGTGAAATTATATTACAGTTTAAAATAACTGTCTATAGATAGAAAGTTCAAAAGAGCAGCATTTATTTGAAATATATTTTTGTAACATAATAAACGTGTTTGCTGTTAATCAAGTTGATCAGCATATTTGCTGGATACATGTATTTTAAGTATTTTCTTGAGGGAAAAAAAAATCATACTGACTTTTCTGAACAATATATAATATAATATAATAAAAGAACAATTAACAGTTATACAATTAAGAGCTATACATACCTTTACACAATTTATATTACAATTTACATTATACATCAATTTAAAACTCACCATTTTATACAGGTGAAATTAGCCCAGTAATCTAGTCATTATGAGTTCACTGCTGGTTTGAGCTGTTAAAATTGATTAGTTAGTCTGTTTAGCCCAACATGTGTTCACAACTAAATTTACCTAGCGCCTTCACTGTAAAAAAAAAAAAAAAGTTAAAAAATCTGCTGAAGCTGGTTGCCTTAAAATTTTAAGTTGGCTCAATGTTTTTTTTTTTAGTTTATACAACAAAAAGTTGAGAATCTCATACAAAAATTAGTTGAGAGAACTCAAAAATCAGCAAAAAGCCAGTTGCCTTAATTTTAAATTGCCTCAACTTTTTTTTTTTTTTTTACAGTGTTGTTGTAAGTAGGATTATTTTTAACCTAGTATTTCTATAGACACTCAAAAAAAACATAACTAAGCAATATCTATATATATAGTTTATTTTTACATATTACATATTTTTTATATTTTACATTTTTATATTTATATTTTATATTTTAAAAAAATAGACAAAATTAGACGACTGTTAGTGACAAATTTGATATTCACACAGAACACAACTAAAAATGGGAGCAACCTCTGAGCAGAACTTTGTTTAAATTGGAAGTTGGTTGCCAAAATTAGCAACCACTGGGACAAGTTGTCAGGCAAGCTTTGATATGGCACCCAGCAAGTTTGAGACATGCAAGCACCACTAATATTTTGTACGAAACATCCAAAATCTAGTTTGATACTGCTTTTGAAACGCATACGCAGTTGTGGGTTTTTGAGGTGAGAAATATAATGGATGCTGGCTGATTGTGAGAGTATTTAAATTTTCAGTGTCATGCAGGTGTGGAAAAAGCCATCCAGCTGGGTCTGGACAATAATTGCCCGGTCTAGTTGGAAAATGCTTTCATAGTGCATTTCAAGTGTTTTAGCAGTTTGCAAGCGTGCAGGGTCCAGTTGTCTGGAAAAAGTCCAGCAAATGTAATTCTAGACAAAGCAAACCTCGATCAAACTTCTAAATGATCAACATGATAAACGAAGCCGTCCTCTGACTAACTCAGCCTCGTTGGCACAAGGTTCTCGTGATCATCATGACAATATGCAGTCAGATTTGGCAGACACGAGCTGTTTAGCTCGGCTAGATGATGACAAATGAAATAGCATGACCTTGTGAGACAGCTATGGAGGATAACTGACTGGTGGAAAGAGTCCCACTCAAATGGAATTAGCCGTGATTGAAGTGCCATGGAAACAGATGTGCTAAGTTCAGTAATGCCTTATCGGCACATAACTCAATGTGTCAGTCTAGCCGTGACACACGCTACCACAAGTGAGTTGATTGATTACTTTCTCATTGTCTTTATGATCATCTAGCATGACCCTCGCTTTATGTTGTGAGCCTCAGGGTTGTGCATCACTTAAAAACCAAGCAAGTTCATCGTTTTAACCGTCGATATTGTTTTTTTCTGGGAAAAAATAGCAGCGTGACCTTCATAGAAATGGGTGAGTGTATGGATAGAAAAGAAACTCTTTAATACATCTGATGTTTCTCCAAGAGAAAAAGGAAAGCAAACAATGGAGATTGACTGAAGAGTTTTGCATTGCCTCACGCTTCTCAGATCTTTCTGAAGAGAGCTCAGAAATGTCACAGAACGAGCTTAGATTTGCAAAAGAAACCAAAGTCTGCAATCAAATGTTTGAGATCTAAATACAAACTCATACATATATATAAAATATGTATATATAAATATATAAATAAACATGTTTACTTATTTTTGGTATACATCGTTATATATATATATATATATATATTTTTTTTTTAATTTAATATTTAAGAAATCAAAATAGACAAATTATACAATTGTCACCAATAAACGTAATAAACTTAAACAAAACATAACACAAAACATACCAAGGAACTCCTCAGTCTCTGATCTCTCTCAACCTCTGAGCAATACATTTTTCATCTGAGATATAATCATAATGGACATTGTTGTTAATATGCTATTCTGTTTGATAGCATTATATTCAGGATTCATTAGAGCATGTAGTAAAGGTGAAACATGGTTACTTTACATCAAATGCTTCTTTCTGAATGTGATCGAGGCCTAAAATGTTGTTTTTTTCCCCCTAAATTAATTTTGGCATGCGGAGCCGTGAGAGCACAGACGTGATGCAGAAAGACATGGCGAGTTTGCTGTCCTGTGTGTGCGGCCCTCAGAAACCCAACAGGCCTGGGAGGAGCCAACACTGTGGGAGCCGTCTGATGGAATAACACTTGATGGGAAGGGAAGCTATCTCAAAATTTTGCCTGGAAAAAAAAAATAAAAATAAAGTTGATTATGTTTCCTCTTTTTAGGACGACATCATCTGTCTAAAACGTTGGTAGCACTTAAAGTCAGGCGTATAAGAGCTGGCGATGTATTATTCAGGACGCTCGGCGTTCACAGGGCTGGATGTGGCTGTATATATTAGCCGATGAAGGGAACGTCTTACAGGTGCTGTAGAAGAGCGAGCTTGAGTAACATGCCCGCGCTCTAAACACGGAATATTAGAGTCTACCCCCCCCCCACACACACACACATACCCAACCACCCCCCATAGGCTTTATGTACTTCATGTTTTTCATCCTTCATGCCAAAATCCAAAAGAAGATGCTCTAAAGTTCTCTGGATATTACTTGGGAGAAATAAATATACACACAGTAAATCAGACATAAACGGCAATTGTTCAATTGTTGACATACTTTAAGAGGACAAAGCTATACAAGTTTAGATCATTTAGTCTGAGATAATTAGATTCATACTGAAATCTCTGACTTTGGATCGTAGACATATTGAGTCTCTTCAGAAACAAATGAGGAGATTCATGAGATCACTGTGGTCTTCTTCACAGCAGAACAAGTAAAAAACGTGAAAACTCACTTGTCTTTGACCTTTAGAAGTTTTAGCCAGTAATAGTCTTTCTTGATTTCTGCTTATGTTCTATCATTGCATTGTTTTTCAATACAAAGGCTTTTAAATGCATCCCTCTCTGATTGAGCCGCCGGCAGCTTTTGGTTGGCATCTGTATGGGCACAGTTTTGGGCACATTTTGTACCATGGGCAGGTGTGAAACATGTTTTCTGTGGGCTGCAGCATGCCATGGAGGTGTTGCTGTATTCATTCTGACTGACAGACTAGTCAGAACACAGTGCCGACATTGACTAATAACAGCCTTTCCCTCAAAAATGACAAAATATATAAGCTGTTGCTACCATTATTTTTAATTAGGATATTGCATAATGAAAATATCAACAAAATACAGGCATTAAACCCTTTAAGCAAAATAAAATAAAATAAAATATAAGCTAAAATATTTTATATTTGATTTTATTAATAATATTTGTGCACTCAATTTGATCCACATTTATTATTCATGTCAAAAAAAGACAGAAAGAAAACTTTCTGTATTCCCTTTGGATTCATTCATTTACTGAGAAAATTAACATGACAATCATGTATGCATTTCTGACAAATTATGGCAATTAGCACAAAGTCACAAGTCTTCCAATTTCAAACATAATTGCACCTGATTTGAAAAAAAAAGTTTTGCTAATTAAATAAAGCATTGCTGTTTTAAATGAATTAATTTACTTTTAGTCTAAAGCAGCTATTATTTAGTCACATCATGGTGTCTAAAGGGAAAATTTACATAAAAATACATTTACTGTCATAATTTAATTTATAATATTGTTTATATTATACTTGCTTAAGTTTTGTCATCATTTGCATTTTTTATGTAAACAAGTTTATGTTGCTTATTTTTTATCTACAAATATTATTTTATACTTACAGAAAGAGAGAAAGAAAGAAAGAATATATTATACTTTATACTTTTTTCCCCTTTGGATACTTTATAAGAATGAATAAATGAATGAATGAATGAATGAATGAATGAATGAATGAATGAATGAATGCCAAAAATAATAAAAATAAGCAACATAATTATATAATTATAATTAATAATATTTTTAAATATACATAAAACCACATTAGATTTTTGCAGTTATAGCATACACAACAAGTAAATTATGAGAACGATCTATTAAGTTGCTTTACTATTTAACATCAGCATTAAATACGCATTGCTTCTTCTAATGTATTCAGACAACACACATTAAATGACTCTGTGCATCTTGCTCTGATTCAACAGAGCGGCTCAAGCAGACGAAACCTTCTGCTGACAAACGCAGTCAGCGAGCTGCTCGGCAGTCGGGTTTGTTTGCTGTGTGCAAATATGACGTGCAAGGCTAATGGCGTGATCAAGATCACACAGACAGTTGAAGATCAGCGTCCAAATCTCACGCCAAAAATCACTTACATCTCACACAATTTAGCAATATTTCCACTAGCCCGCTCTAAATTCACTGTGCATTTTGTGAGTCTCCCTTCAATCTCCAAATTCTGGGAATGAAGGGTCGCCGTGTCAGCATTTCTTATAAAGAGATAAGTAGCCTATGGAGGCGAGCCGATGGGCTTGGACTATCTGGTGTCCTTCGAAGGTGCAGGGCACATAGAGGGCAGGAGCACTGCATCATACGAAACAACTCAATTCATTACAGACTGATAGCTGACTGGATAGATAGCTGTCTGGGTCACGGAGTAGAGTGAGCACCCATTTAAAGAGCAAGCTGAGGCCATGCTGAGAGACGCTTACAGTGCCGCTGATAGCAGCAAGTCAGTCCAGACACTTCAACAACTATTGGTTTACCGACTGTATTAATCTCATCCTGAAACAAAGACTCAGATGGGATTTGTTTTTAAAAAGAATGTTCCGAGAGATAATTACTCTTTAATTAGTCTTTTCACTGGGACAAGCATTTGATTGTTTTGAAAAGTTTCAAAGAGAAGCTTTAAGATGACAACAATCACAAATATCTTCAGACATGCTAGCCAATGAATTAAATGCATAGATGAAGTGGATGGATGAAGTGTTGTTGAAACCATTTTCACTCAGAAATTGAACAAATTAATTACAAAGGAATGACAAAATAAATTAAAAAAAAAAAATCCTGTGCTAATAAAACAAAGCACAGGATTCAAGCTTAAAATGAGAAAATTAACATGGCAGTCATGTACAGTATTCATTCCTATCAAATGTTACTGTTTTTATTTAATACAGTTTGTGTGAAACTGCTAGTAAATTGCACATTTACTTATAAATAAAAATGTATAAAACTTATATTTTTTTACTTATAAAAAGCAAAAGATACAAACAAAACAAAACAAAAACTATAAACATAAATAATAAAATATGTGTAGAAATATTATTCAAATTAGTAAATTGCACAATTAATTACTAAAAAGGGTCAAGCATGATTTTTTATTTATTTATTATTATTATTATTATTTTAAGTAGAGAGACTGAAATAGTATTTTTTTTAAACACACACAATTCTCATCCAAATACGGTTTATGTGGTTCAACTCTTCAGTTTATGTGCCTCTTTCTCTCACAGCTTTTCATTGTTTTTCTATTGCAATTAATGGGAGTATTGCTCTTATTAATAATTGATGCAGCTCAGTGTCATAACATGTCGCTGTAGTGTTGTTTATTCATACACTGTGCAACTAAAGCACCTTTCTCTGGCCGCTTTAATCTCACTTCAGAGACCTCCGTAAAGTACGGAGGCCAAGAAGTGCAAAACAAATTGCAATTCTGAAAACAAAATAACAAATTACAAATGCAAATGCAAAGTAAAAAAAACAACATCAGTCAGAAAACACCATGAAAAATCTGACAAACCGGAAGACGTAGGTATAATCTGAGACAGTGCCATTGGTGTGAGAATATATTACTCACTGCTGACTGGACAAGACATCTGTCAATCAAGGTATACAGGAAGAACAGCAGAGTAGAAAGTGTGGACATTTGTGAAAATACTATCGTGGCAAAAAAAGTTCCACCTTTTGTATTAATTATTGGTCACTACTCTTTTGGTTTAATGGTCAGAAATTGCATCAGAAAATGCAAAAACAATTTTAGTGTGCAGCTCTAAAAGCAAACCCACCCGCTGGCCTCTATGAAGGCTTTATTATTTATGTGTCCAGTGCAGAGCAATGGAGTTCTCTGGTAGCACTTCATCCTAACATTTGTATCGCAGTCAATCCCAAAGGTGGACTGAACACAGAAGGTCAATACTTGATTGACATGGCTAAGGATAAATCCTGACAACCACCACACATGTGGCGTGCAACTAATGAATTCAAGTGCACTGGTTAGACTCAGGTCTCGAACGGATACCGGCTCCTGCCAGGGAAATGAAAAATTAAGAAATGAAAGCAAAAGAAGAGGGCAAGCAGGAGAAGAGGGTATCACAAGGGTGAACATCCCCGACTCCTTTGCATGTACCGGTTCGATTCCCTCAGCGCTCGCTCACCATGGGCCGCTCTACCAACATAGTTGTTGCACGCTTCAAGGTCGCGCAGAGAAATTATTCATTGCTTTCTTGTTTCTTTCCTAATGGGAAATGATGGATATATTTCACCGCTTGTATGAAAGAGCACAGAGGCCTCTTTTAGCACTATTTGAATAGAGTCGCACACGGCTGTTTTCAGGAGGCCTTCACCTCATGTTCCGTCATTTGATGGTGACCCTGATTCTCTCTGCAGGTATCTCTTGGGGAAATAAGGCTAAATAACAGAGTTAATAATGAAGCCTTTTATGAAGCCTTCACATCATTCCTAAGGACACATGAGTGTGTAACAATGCATTCATGCCACAATTCGGTTCGATACACAACACTGATCCCACATCACTTCAAACAAAGCCTTAAAATGGTTGACACTATTTTACAGTGTCTTTGTTACATATGTTGCATGCACTTACTAGTCAAGTCACCTTTATTTCCATAGCGCTTTAAACAATACACTTTGTGTCAAAGCAGTTTTGCAGTTAAAAACCAGAAAACAGTGATTCAGTGATGCAAACAAAATTCACTTTTACTGGAAAGTGACTCTAAAAATACAATAGTAAAATGCAATTACTATACTACAATAATATTAACAGTAAATTATGTATAACTGCATGCAAATAACCCTAAACCAAACGCTGACCCTATAATAAGTGCATGCTGTTAATTAATATTACTTAGTTCTGAAATGTATAATTATACTGTACTAATGCCTTAAAATAGTGGGTTACACTTTATTTTATTTATATCTAAGGTGTGATTGTTACGGTGAAATTATAGACTTAAGTACTGAGTAATAATAATTAACTGCATGCACTTAATATATGATTAGGTTTAGGCTTAGGGTTACTTGCATGCAATTATTAATAGTAAGCACATGTAACTACACAAGGACGCTTTAAAATACAATGTTACTAAATAGAGCTAGTAGTAGTAGTAGTAGTAGTAGTAGTAATATTATTGTTGTTGTTGTTGTCGCCGTCTTCTAAGCATTTGATAAACTGTTAACAAAAAGTATTATTAATTAATCAGAATAAAAATACAAAATTAAAGCATGTTATACATTCTGTCTATGACTACATACAATTCAAATGTTCTAAATATTGTATTTTATTAAATATTACTCAATAATTAATAATAATAATAATTAAAAACATGGAAACTCAAATGTCTGAGCATCCACGTTGACCATTTTAATGCACTCTTTGCACAGTATGTGGATTGATCATTGTTCATATGTGAATAAAAGGCACTAATGTCTTTATGTATTTCAAATCATGTGGTTTGACTTGTGATTTTTTTTCTTTCTAGTTTATCATCCACAAAAAGCAAATCACAAGTCAAGCCACATGACTTGAGATTTGAGTTCCCATAACATAAATATGTAAAGAATTATAATATGAAAATTCTCTTAAAAATGAAGGTTCTTTTTTTTTTTTTTTTTTGGAATACATGATGCAACCTTTCCATTCCACAAAATGTTCTTTATAGTGAAAAAAAAAAAAAAAATTCACACTAAAAAATGGTTCTATTTTGAACTTTTATTTTTTTTTAAGAATGTGCAATATTCTGATATCTATATAGATATATAGATATATCTTTATTAAAGAATAAAGCAAAATAATATAAATATTAGATATATATGTTCTTATTAAAACACATTCCCATGACTAATCAATCAAAAATGCTAAAAGGACAGTTTCATCATAATTTATTGCATTCATTTCTCCCATTCATGTCTCCCTTGTGATTGGCTTTCAATCACAAAACATGTCTTAAAAAATGTAAATCAATATATTGTTTTCTGTGAATGAGTAAGCAGAATGATTTTCACATAATTGTGAAGTAAATATTCTAGCCTACAAGACTGATTACTCAAAAGTCTTATTCAGGACTATTTAGTGTGGGTTTTATGGCCTTATTTCAGCTACATTTTTTTTTCCAAAACTTACAAACCACGCATAATATTTTTTTTCTAAGAAATGCAGACATGTACATCCATCTTGGTCACATAACATTGTAGAACAGTTTGTGCTGAATACAAAAAAAATTACATGTTGGTCAATAGTATGATTTAAGAAGCTGAAATAAGCACAAATATCAGGGCATGTCAACACATCCCAAGGGCCCCAAAATGACCTCAGGCCCCAGAGGGTTAAAACTGACCATCTGTCTTGTCCACAAAATCCACAAGAAAATCCACAAGAAACATAGTGACACTTAGACTACATTCGAAAGGCTCACATAGCAAAGACAAAGCGTGTTTTTGCATGACAGCTGATTGTCGATGACAGCATGTCGAGCTTAAGTAGGATGATTTACCAAATTGATTAAATAAAATCGTAATAAATCATTTCATACCTTGTAGTCAGACAATCTCACCCTCCTTGAAGTCAGCACAGATTCATATTAGCACGTTTGAGTAGAGCAAGATGAACGAGATGTCATTTCATCTCCCTATTACTTCATAACTTGCTCTCACCTCTGATCATGGGACTTAATTGCACAGTCAAGATGATGTGCTGATAAAATACGATTGTTCAGATGATGCGTGATGGTATGAGATATGGGTGTTGGCCTGCACCTGCTATAGCCACGACTGTAGATCCAGTGGAGAGAAAGAGAGAGAGAGACATTACAGACAAACGCTGCAGGCGTCTCAGTGTAGATGCTTTCTAATGGACATAATCAGTTCAGTAATTATGCATAAGAGCAGACAGGGACAATAAATGACACCCTCACCAAATTGAGGAAAAACAGAGCGTACTCTGAACTTTAAGAGGACACTGCATTTATCTTAACATTATCCTGTTCTCACCAAAAAAAAAATATATATATATATATTTAATAAACTCTTTTGAAATAAGGGATTGTGTACACACAGCAGTGTGTGTAAAGTGTCTAGTGCACATAGAGGAGAGTGTGTTACTACAGGTGGTTTGTAAAGGCCCACTCACCTGTATGTAGCACACTTTGAATTGCACAAAAAAAGTTCCATACAGTTATTTATTTGGTGTGGGTGGTGGTTCATGTTTCAGGAGGTAGGGGTTTGCATGGGGTTTCAGAGGGGTGCGGGGTGATTTGAGTTCAGGGCTCTCACAGCCTGGGGGAAAAAGCTGTTGAGCAGTCTGGCGGAGCGGGCTCTGATGCTCCGGTACCATCTTCCTGATGGTAGGAGCTGGAAGAGACTGTGGGAGGGATGGGTGGAGTCCTTCACGATGCTGTTGGTTTTGCTGGAGCATCATGTAAGGAAAATGCCCAGGATGGAGGGGAGAGGGGCACGATGATCTTTGCAGCTGTGTTCACTGTCCGCTGGAGGGTCTTGCGGTCAGCAGCACTGCAGTTCCCGTACCAGACAGTGATGCAGCTGGTCAGCACACTCTCAATGGTGCCCCTGTAGAATGTGGTGAGGATGGGTGGAGGGAGACTTGCTCTTTTCAGCCGGCGGAGAAAGTGTAGACGCTGTTGTGCCTTTTTGGAGAGTGACATGGTGCTGGTCGTCTAGGTGACATCCTCTGTGATGTGCACCCCCAGGAATTTAGTGCTGCTGACTCTCTCCACAGTCGAGCTGTCGATGGTCAGTGGGGGGTGGTCAACAGAGTTTCTCCTGAAGTCCATCACAACCTCCTTTGTCTTCCCCACATTGAGGGACAGATTGTTAGTGCCACACCATTCAGCCAGCTGAGCCACTTCCTCTCTGTAGTGCGTTTCATCGTTGTTGCTTGATGATGTGGTTGGAGCTGAACTTGGCAGTGCAGTCGTGGGTCAGCAGTGTGAAGAGCAGCGGGCTGAACACACAACCTTGTGGGGCACCTGTGCTCAGTATGGTAGTGCTCGAGGTGTTGTGGCCGACACGAACTGACTGAGGTCTTCCGGTTAGAAAGTCCAGGATCCAATTACAAAGGGAAATGTTAAGGCCCAGCAGGTTTAGTTTATTTATGAGTTGTTGTGGGATTATTGGGTTGAATGCCGAGCTGAAGTCAATGAACAACATTCTAACATAGGAGTCTTTATTTTCTTGGTGGGTAAGAGCCAGGTGGAGAGTGGAGGAAATCGCATCGTCCGTAGAGCGGTTTGGACGGTATGCAAACTGGAGCGGGTCGAGTGTGTTGGGGAGGCTGGTTTTGATGATGTGCATGACTAACCTCTCAAAGCACTTCATCATGATTGGAGTCAGTGCTATGGGACGGTGGTCATTTAGACAGGACACAGGTGGTACCGGTATGATTGTTGTGGATTTGAGACATGTGGGGACGACTGCCTGGCTCAGCGAGGTGTTGAAGATATCTGTAAGCACATCTGTCAGCTGTGTCTCTCAGAACATGGCCATGTATGTTGTCAGGACCCGCAGCCTTGGGTGGGTCCTGACAACAACATTCATGTGCATTCGTTACAGCAGCCTCGTTCAAGATCTTTGCAGCAATCCAATCACACATGGTGCCAGTGAAATGAAACACCCTGAAGGAAGTCGCTCTGTATCCCGGCCTGTAGTTCAGCTTCAACCCTTTCATTTTCACTTGTCAGTGTGATTCTCTGATTATAATGTCAGACACTGTTGCTGATCACAAATTATC
The DNA here is from genome assembly GCF_936440315.1 of Barbus barbus. NCBI lineage: Eukaryota > Metazoa > Chordata > Actinopteri > Cypriniformes > Cyprinidae > Barbus > Barbus barbus. The sequence goes on from NC_136735.1 coordinate 34,961,533, forward strand.
TCTTTTGAGTCAAAGAGCACTGACTTTCTGGAGATAACTTTGAGGTACCATCCTAACATCTCAAAGTTACCCTTTTGATAAAATGGTATACAGATTAACATCTTTTTTCCACTCTTACACTATTGTTAAAACCATTAACTGAATGATTTCCTTACAGGAATGTTCCAGATAATGCTCTTTCAATATTATGACAACAAGCTAGCACCATACAATTCCTTTTAATATTCAAAAATTAAAAGCAGATTATTATTATTATTATATTGCAGTCATATTGTTCTATTACAACAGAAAATAATAAAATAAATAAAACAATTGTAATCTAAAAAAAAAAAAATTTTGTTTTAAAAATTTATCAAAAAAATTCAAAATGTACTTTTTAAATATTTTTTATTAATAATTATTTCTGTGATATTATTATTATTATTATTATTATTATTTATACAGTCATAATGTTCTGTTACAACAGGAAATAATACAATAAATAATACAACAATTGTAATCTAAAAAAAAAAAAAAATTTCTAAAAAAATCCAAATTTACTTTTTTAAAATGTTGTATTATTCATTATTTATGTGATATTATTATTTATACAAACATAATGTTCTGTTACAACAGGAAATAATAAAATAAATAATAAAACAATTGTAATTAAAATTTGAATTTTAGTTTTAAAAATGTATAAAAAAAAATTCAAATTTCACTTTCATCATATTTTTTATTATTAATTATTTCTGTATTATTATTACTATTATTAGTAGTATTATTACTGTTGTTGTTGTTGTATTAAAGTAATATAATATAGTAGTATAGTAAATAATTCAGGAATTCAATAGTGATTAATTTACTAAAACTAAAATAAATAAATAGAAAACACATTTAAACATATATATTACAAAAAAACAAATAAATTATAAAAAAAAAAAAACATAAAAAAAGCACTAACAACCAGTTTCGGCTTTTTTATATATGTGGCAAGGCAACTTTATTGATATAGCATATTTCATACACAATGGTAATTCAAAGTGCTTTACATAAAATTATTTAAAATAATCATAAAAAATAATCACAACAATAAAAACAAGGAATTTTAAAACTTTTAAAATTATTTAAAAATTGATTTAAATTAATTAAAATATATATTAAAGAAATACTCAAATAATCAAAACATTTTCATGTATTATGAAATATGACAAATTTACTCAAATAACTAAAAACAAGAACAACGAAAACTAATAAAACTTTTTTTAGGTGGTGGTGAGCAACATTATGCCACAAATCCTGTTAACGAAGCTTAATTTGTATTGAAGCCAGAACATTAATTTAGTTTATTTTAGCCAAGCAAGATCCCAGTAAATTAGAATCCCAGTAAACAAAGAAAGAATAAATACGATCTTGGAATCAAGCTCAGGTTATTATTTCCAGCAGCTCATGTCCTGAAGCGGACACTGGCGAGAGAGTAATTTCACCCTTTACTTCCAGGTGGGTTAATCTCATAGGCAATCGATGCCATCAGTCACTGAGGAGAAAGATTCGCATCGCTCAGGAAAAACGGGTTAGAAGACACACACGTGCACACACACACACACACGGAGTGGCCTATTGATCCCCAGCTTTTCTCCTTCCTACAGCTCCAGAGCATTGGCTGTTGATGTGCTGATGGCTTCACATGTCGACTGCTGCAGTCCAGCCCAGGAATCCTCTGGGATTCTGACAGCTGTTACGTCTTATGTAAAAATGGAGGCTAAATGGATGATAATCTTGCGTTTCCCTAGTAAAGTAAGGGGAGAATCACTGAAGCGTGGCCTTTTAGTGATGACAGCAGAGTGGACTGAGTTTGCAGATCTGTAACAGCTCAGACTCTCAACACAAACGCTGCTCTACACGTATTTCATCTCTCACATCTCTCAGCAGCCAATTCACATCATTTTGTAAAGGTTTGGTTTTCCTAAGATGCTGACAAATGATGAAGGATTGTATTTTGGTCATAATTAAGATATATTAAAGAAATGTTCCAGTAGCAAATTAAAATGGTTTATTGCATTACACAAATAATCATTCCGTAACTACAACTTTTAAAAAAGTTACATTTTATAATTACAAAGGTTTTAATTCGGTACATTATTATTATTATTATTATATTACCATAAAACAGCAACCGTCTATTTTATATAGCGTCAAGGTAATATAAGGCATACTAATATACTGTGTGTCTGTGTACATTTGTTTATAGATATTATACAGTTTTATTAAATCTGCCATAAGCAACCTTATTGCAACATTTTGACTACAACAATGCATTACTATTAATTAATAGGAATTTATACCAGCTGTAAAAGGTAAATTAACAGACAAATAAACATTATTATTTTATTTTATTTTTGTCTAATACTTAAATGAAAACATAAAATACATATCTCAACGATTCAACCAAACAATGCACTGATCATTTTAGGCAAACATTTAACTACATTTAGTGCTTAAAACAAGAAAACAACTTGCCAACTTAATTCAGACTGTATTTCCTTAAAAGCAAGTCTCATTATGTCGAACTGTTTTGGCTTCCCAAGTGGTTTCCCTCATCTTGAAGATAACCAAGGCTTTATGAAATCAGCCTAATTGAAATTAAAACAACCACAGAGGGACATTTTGGTGGTTCAAGTAACCAATTTGCAACACTCTACACTGTCAGAAACTCACAGTTGACTTCAATTTCAGTTCAACAAGTGACGCGAGTCTATTGAATGCAGGATGCAGGACTCTAAAATACATATATAAATAATTACACTAAACTTTTTTTTATTGATCTAATTCATTATATACTGAAAATGAAATGTATAGACTATACATGTTTTAAAAATGTTCCAGAAACCACATCTAAACTGAAAAAAAAAAGAAATGCAGTACATTTATTGCATTACAAAAATGATCATTACAAAACTGGAACTTTGAGAAAACTTGCATTTTATAATTACAAATATGTTTTAATTCTATGCAACCAAAATCATTCCAATTGAAATCAAAGATGTAAGTGAATTGAATGAAACAAATTGCCAGTTGGCTAAGAAAATCATAAATTAACTCTGCTATGATGTTATAATATTTTAAATATTTTTTTTATTCATTATAAATCATTCATTCATTCATTAATTCATATATATATATTTTTAAAGAAACAAGTCAGTGAAAAGCAGCAATTATTATTTATTTTTTATTTTTTATTATTATTATTATTTTTTTTTAACACTTTTAACACTATCTTGAAAAAAAAAAAAAACTTTCTACCAGCCATGATGCCTTAAAATGCTGCCTTGGCAACTTCCTGAGATTAAAAATACAGTCCGTAGTTCTTTATTTGAGGCGATTTTAACAATGCAATATAATCCAACAATAACATAGCATAGTTAGATAAAACGCCATCACTTTATTTTAAACCTACAGGTACTGTATGTACCTCTTCATAACAATTCTTCACAGCTTATCATCGTTCCTTAATCATATAATTATGCAGGACTCGTGTGTGTATGGAAAAATGTATGATAAGAAAAATACTCAACAACCCTTCGCATCTGTGACAAGGACACTCTTTGGGGTTCAGCATAACCCTCTGCAGGATCTGTCATGACATGTGCCACGTTCATGACACATGCACAGGGACTCTCACACTCACACACACACACACACACACAGATGAGCCGATCCGAGTAAGCAACCTCCATTCCTGTCAAAATGGTATCGGCCATAACAAGCATACAATCTGTTGTTTACCTACCACCAGTCCATTTGTCATTCAGACAACTCCGCAAAAACAATTTGTAAACAAACGCTCATAAACAAATCTCCTGCCTCGGAGGACGTTCACCACCTTTGGTGGGACAAACTTATTTTTCATCAAGCTATTGCGTTCGGCGAACAGTTGTGCACACCATTGACTTGCATCAGATGTGCTCTGGCCACTTAACAAAACAAATGCACTGATATAGGTTAGGAATAATTGTCGATGGTTATGAATATTAAATGGATTTCTATTATAAATGTCCACAAAAACATTATTCTGTACACCTGTTTTTTTACACTATTTTTGATCAAATAAATGCAGCCTTTGTGAGTTAAAGAGACTTGAAAAACATTATTGATGTTGAATTTATGGCACTTAAGGTTTAAGTGCCATAAATGTATCGCATTTAAGGTTCATGCATTAAAACAACAACAGCAACAACATGAAATGGAGTTACTTAAATATACTGTATATTCTCTGATACATTTATTTTAGGGATATTTTTAAGATATTCCACAATCTACACATTACTGGCAGCACTGAAGAATACTAAACAACTATTTAATTACTTGTACATCAGACGAGTGTGATAAATACATTAGGGAGTGTGTTTAGAGTAGGCGCTTGACTGAGAAGCAGTATCTTGATGGAACATTTGCAGCTGCGAGGCTTGAAGGTTGGGCACAATTGGCTAATCTTTATCAATTTGTTGGAAGTCAGAAAAGTTGTTTACAAATTAGCATGAACAAAGATAGATTTGCTTGGAAAGCTACCAGACGTCAGAGTTTCAACTCAGCAGAAAATGAAGGCGCCTCGTCAGCAGGACACGTCTTCATTCTTCAATTCGCCCGGTCATATCTCGACTGGCAGAATGCAGAATCAACATTACAAAGCTTTCTCTTGATTTCAAAAACATAGTTATACATGGTTAAAGAGGAAGTGCAAAATGTGTGGGTGGTGTTCTTGGCTCTTCCTAAATCATAACTTCATTTAAAAAGTAATATAATAATACAAGTAATAAAAATACAAAATATTAAATATATTTAGAACAATTATATCATTATTGAATTCACAGTGAATAATTGCACTACACTTTTCATTCTCAAACTTATGTATGATGATACATATTTAAACATTTCGCAATAAATTTTAAATAATGTTTTAAATATTGTATTTTACACATATAATCATTTCACTTTGTACGGTACTGTTTGATTTGATTATACAATTTGCAATATTTTGTGTGATGACAAGTTTTTTTTTTTTTTACTTAAAAATCATCTGTCATTTGAGTATTTTTGTGTTGTATTATCATATACTTCTTTGCTGCGTATATAGAGTGAGGTTATTATTGGGTTATTATTACAGGTTATAGTTAAACTCAACAGAAATTAAACCAAATTTTTATTTCTAATTTTATTATAGTTTTAACTAAAAAAAAAAATGGTAGAGTAGAATAACGAGTAGGATAACTAGCATACTTATTAATGAAGTTAATATAATAACTGTGACATATAATATATATATATATCTATATATATATATATATCAATAAAAACCATGGTATATAAAAATGCCATTTAAAAAGTGAGCTGCATTTTCTTGAAGATTCAGGGATATCTGGAGTTTTATATCTATCTAAACTCATGTTATAATTTACACAGTGAGCAATCAGCTTTACTTTCACGTAAATACAGTTTCAAGGCAGATGATGAGTTAATACAGATTACAGAAGTGATCATGTTAAGTCACGCATACAAAAACTTTTAATTACTTGTGCGGTTGGATGAATTGACTATCATATCGGTAATGGAAGCTCAGTAAGGGATCCTGAAGCTGAGAAGCCTTGCTCATCTATGATTTTCCTGCTCAAAAGCCATGAATCAGACTGTAATCAGTCATTTCACATCAGTGAGACTGCTTAATGTGCCCAACACATCCCACATATTACAGAATACATTACAGAGAGAAAGTGAATTCGCACAGATGCACTGATAAAATAATAATGATAATAATAAAAATAGTTGTCCTCTCATTAAAATCCATTGGTATAATTGTTCAGAATAATTTTAGACTGTTTTTACTTGTAAACAGTGCTTGATCTGGGCATATTTCTCTCCTGATTCAGACCAGATGACTTTTACACTGGATAAAGCAATAGTGTTGAAAATAATTATTATTTTAAGTTAAAAATGCATTAATTATGAATTTGCTTCTTACGAATACACAGTTTTTCACTTCAGCTGTTTGGACTCTCATTCTGACGGCACCCATTCACTGCAGAGGATCCACTGGTGAGCGAGTGATGTAATGCTACATTTCTCCAAAACTGTTCTGATAAAGCATTCTGGAGTTAATGTGCAATCTGAACAATCTTGTAGTCCATACTTGAAAAAACAATGTTTACCATCACCATCTCCAAGGAGTCACTACTGCATTGGATGCAGACAGCAAAAGTTACATAAAATATAAAGACAACTGACAGGCGGTTGTCAGTCCCATTTTTCTTTTAGATAGGGGAATGCAAAAAGGGTGATGAATCACCATCATTAATGTGATGCCCCACAGTCACGAGTGCTAGGCCTTACTAGAAACAGCCAATTAACATAATCACAGTCTTGACTAATTGGACAGACTCAGTAGGGAGTCTGAGAGAGTCACAGTAGTTAACTGAATCAACAAACCACCAGCTGAGCTCTAAACATCCACGCTCACCCAGTTCTCAAACTGCAGGTCACACTGTCCTACTAGAGGTAACCATGATAGTTAGGGAAGTAGTGAGCAGTCGGGACATTTCACAAATAGAAACAGCTTTTAAGAACAACTGGAGCATTGTATTTCCTCTCTGCTTTCTTTAGTGCATTTAGAACTGTCGTGAAGGACGGAAGGAAGGAAGGAAGGAATGAGGTTCTAAAATATTGAAGTAACAAATATTTTCATGCAAAATGCAGTTTCTAATATTTTAACAGGACTAAAATAAGCTCCTCGAAAACTTTTATTTAGTGCATTTCATTTCATAAAACTGTTTTCATTTCATAAAATCTTTCTGACCCCAGATTTTTGAATGGTAATATATATTTATATCCATAGTACAAAAGCCGTAAAATGCACTACCAAGAAAAGTAATGTGGTTTTGTCAGAGTAACACTGGGAAATAAGTACTCAAAGTTTCAATTGTCTTCACAGGGTCTATATTGTGCGGCGTCGGCTTATGAATAAACTCCACTGATTTCTTAAACTGGATGGAGGCATCAACTAAGCTATGCAGCCAAACCACTTTTGACAATAGGAAAATACAATTGTCAGACCTGGAAGGCTCCCGCTCCACTTTTTGGGTAAACACGATGACAAAATGTCAAGAGAGTTTAACACAGATACATCTCTGTGCTTTATAATTTAATATTCAGCTTTGTGTTTTCTGCGGTGCATTTTTATTTCTCATTGTGCATGAAAATGTGTCCTCGTAGTTAGATCAGAGATTAAACAACTATACCACTTAAAAGTTTGAGGTCAATACGAAAATAATATGTTTATTCAGCAAGGATGTATTAAATTGATCAAGTGTGAGAGTAAAGACTTTATTAACGTTGCATGATATGTGACCCTGGAGCACAAAAGTAGTCTTAAGTCGCTGGGGTATATTTGTAGCAATAGCCAAAAATACATTGTATGGGTCTAAATTATTCATTTTTCTCATCATGTTCCATGAAGATATTTTGTTAATGTAAATATATCAACACTTAATTTTTGATTAGTAATATGCATTGCTAAGAACTTTGGACAACTTTAAAGGCAATTTTGTCAATGTTTAGATTTTTTTGCACCCTCAGATTCCAGATTTTTAAATAGTTGTATCTCGGCCAAATATTGTCCAATTCTAACAAACCATACATCAATGAACATCTTATTTATTCAGCTTTCAGATGATGTCGAAATCTCAATTTCGAAAAATTGATACTTTAGACTGGTTTTGTGGTCCAGGGTCACATATATATTTCATATAAAGGCTGTTCTTTTGAACATTTTATTCATCAAAGAATCCTGACAAAAATATATCACCGTTTATACAGAAATATTAACAGTTTTTAACATTAATGATAACCAGAAATGTTTCTTGAACAGCATATTAGAATGATTCCTGAAGCATCATGTGACAACACTGGAGTAACAATGCTGAAAAATCCAGTTTTGAGCACATAAATTATTGTACAATATATTCACTTAGCAATCAATTTGCAAGCAATAGCAAACTTTTAATTTGTAATGATATTTCACAATATTACTGTTTTTTTCTATATTATTTTGCTGAAATAATTGCACCCTTGGTGAGAAGAAAAAAAAAAAAACTGAACTATTGCACATAACAATGAATTGTTTTGATCATATTCAGGCTTGAAAGAACCAACTTGCAATTCTGCTCAAAAAAGAGATGCATTTTTTTTGTTTCACGGAGGCATTTTATGTAGCCGCACGCTATGTTAAACTTGTTGTTGTGTCTTTCTAAACTTCATTAAAATGCATCTGAACTGAATGTTCATGCTTACCAAACATAATTTGCATATCTATTTCATAGCCCTGCTGAAAAAAAAGGACAACTTTTGGGATTCAACAGGAGGTCTGAGCCATTCATAAGTCCTTAATGAGTTGGTTTTGGTAGCATCATGTCAGTATAGGACGCTTGCTAATGCCTCTGAACTTGACTAACACATAAACACCATACAAACACGGCCGGATTCATGGAAAGACTCTCCTCCCACGCTGCCAAGCACAGCAGGACGCGGCCGTCCGTTTGTACCGCATTTACAAACCAAATGCAAAGCTGC